>NC_065537.1:11358121-11398121 GCF_932294415.1 Quercus robur
GCTGCCTTACACCACAAATTTCTTTTTGAATGTTGGCTACCCTTGAAGTTGGGAAATATTTATCCAAAAACAACCACTTCATCTCATTCCATGTTTTAATACTCCCGGAGGGTAGATAATAGAGCCAATCCTTAGTCAAATCCTTCAAAGAAAATGGAAAGACTCTTAATTTAATTTGATCTTCAGCCACCCTCGTGGGCTTCATACTTGTGCATACCACATGCAACTCCTTTAGATGCTTGTGAGGATCTTCACCTGCAAGGCCATGAAAAGTGGGCAAGAGATGTATTAGTCCAGATTTTAATTCAAAAGTAGTAGTAGCATCTAAAGTAAGGAATGTTATGCATAAGGGTTGTTGATTCAAATCAGGGGTAGCAAGCTCTTTCAAAGTTTTATTTTCAGCTATGACTTCATCCTCTTCTAAATCAAAATCGCTAGCAAACAGGGAATCAAGAGCTAGATTGTGCTCTTCAGAATTTTTCCTGGCTTCCCTCCTCAACCTGTGCAAAGTTCTCTCTATTTCTGGATCATACTGCAAATCACCTTGATTAGAAGATCGAGTTACAGTCATAAACAATCAAGGAAACTCTAATAAACCATGAAAAACAAACTAGGAAAAATCTAGATCAGTAATGAAAATAAATCAAAATTCTATGCTAAAATACAAAAACGCCTAAAACCCTAGAAAGCAGTGGAATCTAGCCTCAAAAGGGTGGGGCTAGTAATCCAAAGGATTACCTAGTCTTGCTCAGAACATTGTTTACCTTCAGAAAACTATACTATCAAGGCCTAGTTCTACTGCAATCAGAATTCTTCCAAAACCGTAACTATCAAAAACTAACGATTTTTTTTTTTTTTTTGAAAATTTCAAGAATGAAATTTTGGTGTGTTGTTGCACGCAACCAAAAATAAAATCTATACTCCTAAAAATATATGTAGTGGTGCGAGTAAGAATCGTTCCCACGGAGAGTATCTAGCCTAGTTTTATGCTACGTGAACAAGGGGCGGGGGGTGGAGTATAATGAAAACAATTTTAAGAAAAAAAAAACATCTAAGGAAAACTAAGGAACAATTCAAATTAAAGTATCGAAATTAATCAAAAGAACAAACCTTGGTCTAAGTCAACATCCACCATCGGAATTTTACAACTGATCATCAATGCAAGTATATATTAATTCACACTTTGAATATTCACCATCAAAACAATTTCCCTATCTCTCCTTAGTCGTAGTTAATTAGAAAATAAGCGATCTAATAAACCCTAACTACTAAACAACCCAAGACAAGCGCTAAATGTTTAATCTAGTAGCAGCCTTAAGAATTAGAGAGATCAATGAAACTAAACAACACAAACCCAAGCAATTGCATTTAATTTAGTTGAGCAATCTTCCTAAGATCTAATAATTTCTGACGCAGCCAATCATTAAATTGGTTGCTTCACAAGTTAGAGAGATCAAACAATTACGGATTTGATATCTAACCTAGCAGTAGATTGGAATGAACAATAAACTAGTAACCCTCCTAGTAATTAAACGAGACAATCATGAAAATAGGCACAAAAGAAAATCTGATATTCAAAGCATAAATTGAGCAATAAAAACAAATTAGATCTCACAGTTTTGTTGATTCCGAGGCTTTAGTTTCCTTTGACCAAGTATAAAAGTTTAGCCACGCAGGGCCATGATGAAAATTCAAAGGAGAAAATTAGAGAAGAGGGGAGAGAGAGGCGTGTGTGTCCTATTCTAATTTCTCCTCCCCCTTTTACACAATAATTCCCCCTTTCCCAAGCCTACAAAATCTCCTAAAAATATTCTCAATAATAATATCCAAATCTAACTAATTAAGGAAAAATATTAAAAATAAAACAAAGTCCTAATATAACTTGGAAAGTGGTGTTTTTCAGATGAAAATTTCATGCACCAGATCTGGATGCTTCTGAAAATAAACCTCATCAGATCTGCATATTAGAATTGCAGGCAAAGAAACATTTCAGAACGTCAGCAGTGCAGGTGCAGCAACTTCAAGCCCGATTTCCAACTTGATGCAGCCCGTATTTCTCAAAACATGAAAGTTGTAGAGCTTTTTCTTGGCGTTCCATAGCATCTTGACTCATCTCAATCGGAACTTGGATTAGAGAGTTATGCCCAGATTACGAAGCAATGTGAAAGCTGTCCAAAATCGTCCAATTAGCTACGTTTTGCACTTAACGCCTCCATTTGCATCCTAAATCAAAATATAAGAATAATGAGAAAATTTAGGCACCAAATAAATATAAAAGACTATACATTAAGAGAAAAATATGATAATTTGCATTCTCATCAAATAGCCATAGTGCTTTAATTTAAAATAACACGTGGCAGCTTTTAATTAGACTGCTTATGTCATTTAAATTAACACGTGCTAACCTTTGATTGGTTCTCAAGTATTCTTTGACACTTGAAAATCTAGTCATTGGTCTCTGAATAATGATAGTGACACCCGCTATATAATACATGGCTTCTTGTAATTGGTTGCTTTAAATGTACTACATGAATTTAGTGGTCTGACGTGGCAATTTGTGATTGGTAGAAAATTTCACTCTCTACAGTATGTTAGAAAGTGGAACACAAATTCTCTGTGGCAATTTTTGTGTTCCACTAATCATAACTTGCCATGTGGTTGACTATTCTTTTCTTTTTTTCACTTTTAATTTTGGTTATTTTATAAGGAAAGTCAAATCAATATATAATAATTAGTGATTAATGGAGTATAAAATGAAATAATAAAAGTGGGACAGAAAATTTGAATTGCCCATATTGTTCAAAAATAGTTAATGTTGAATAAAAAAAAAAAATTATCTTCGATGGTAAAATCTTAAAAAGCTCATCAAAATCCTTATCCCCTCATATTTTAAAGTCCATTAAAGATAGCTAACTTTTGTTGATAACCACGTTGATGTTGAATAACTATTTGAACCAAAATATGTCCAACTTGTCATTTCAATTTGCTTCTTAAAAGAGCAAAACACACACCAAAATATTTTTGCTTTAATTAAGGTAAACCTCACAAACCGCCCCTCTTAATTCGTAGAAAATAAAAAATTTAAGGTAGTCTCTAGTCAAACACTTCGCTGTTGAAAATGTGGACAGCATTTCTCTTCTATAAATAGCCTTTTGAAAATGGTATAAATCACTTCTCAACCATTTCATAAGTCATCTTTCATTGAACCCCAACAACAAAGAAAGCCTTGTAGTTATTAAATCTATCAAAAGCCATGGTTTTCAAGGACTACACCTTTTTCTCATGTGTCTTTTTAGCGACAACTGTCATCCTCCTCACTGGCCACGCTCATGGCGCTGGCCTCTGCGACAATTCTCCTAATAAGAAAGTCTGTGATTCAATTGTCTACAATCGGACTGACGCACGTGATGCCGTGGTTGCAGCCTGTCACAAATTGGTTGCCGAGACCAAAACTGCAAAGGGGGTGGCTCAACAGCAACCCAATTCCACCGAAATTCACAATTGCATAACGAATTTTGACGGTTCCATTGGCTTCGCCAATGACGCCTTAAATTCCCTCAATAACGGTCAACCCCTTTCCTCAAATACCTACCTCATTGCCGCCCGGGCCAACTACAAGTTATGCGATGACGGGTTCCAGAATTCTGGCAAAACCAATCCCATTGCCAAATCTACTAAGCTCTTACAGGACATGGCTAGCGTCGGTGGATATCTAGCAACTTTAGTTAAAACATGAAAAAGAGTAGTTGAGAGAGAGACTGATGTCCAGATCTGTGATGAGCAAAATATTTGTAACTATGTGCTGGTGCAAAGAATAAAAGCTCTTAATCTTCAATCTTTATGATGTTGTAGTGCAAGTAAGCCCTAGAAGTATTATGGTGAAAAATTATAATTTTTTTCCCTTTATTATCTGGTGAGATATTTGTTAAAATAACTATTGTTGATCTTAAGATGTTGAAAAAATGTCTTTTTTTTTTTTCTTATTAATAATTAGCATTTTGTAAAAAATATTGTTAAAAAGTTTGTAACTTTAGCATTTTTCAAATATTATCCGGGTAGGGGAGGCAAAATGATAAGCTTTCCTTAAAAAATTTCAAATGGGCTAGGATAACTCCAAAAAATATATATGTACTAAATTTTTCCAAAACTTTTGGGGGTGCCAAGGCCCCCTTCGGTCTCAACGTGGCTCCGCCACTGATACCTCTTACAAAAAATATTTTCTTGGATATAGTCCATAAGAAACCTAATTATATACAAAATCTAATAAAATATAATTTGAATATATGGACATAAAAAATAAATAAAGATGCAAAGAACAACGAATGATACTAGTTGCAAGTGCAAGTCAAGCCACTGGAAAAAGTAAAGCTATTTATTTTACATAATTAGAATAAGAGCAAAGCATACAGTGGAGAAAAACTCATGATTTGTTGTGAAAATGTCACGAACATAACATTACTCCAAAAATAATTTTGGCCCCAAAACCTAATCCTTAACCCTTAAAAATAAAAAATGAACCCAAATAACAAAAACTAAAAATAAAAATAACCCCAGACAAAAACAAATTATTAACCAAAAAGTCAATTCAAAACAAAAAATTAAAAATCCCTAATAATTCAAATTTGTAGATAGTTCAACGCGTCACATAAAAATAATCTCTAATTTCATTTTTTCTTAAAAAATGATATCAAGATAAATACCATGGTAGTGCATTCTTCTTTTTAGTATTAGCAATTATATTCTCTTTGGTTTTCTGGCCAGCAATTTTGAATGCTCTTCTTACTGATTTGGCTCGCAATTGTAGCAAATCTCTCTCTCTCTCTCTCTCTCTCTCTCTCTCTCTCTCTCTCTCTCTCTCTCTAAAATGCAAATGCACCCTCAAAGTTTAACAAAAATTCATTTAAATCCTTTAACTTTACTTTCATTTAATTGAGTTATCTATTGTTAGGTTCTAAAGATTTAGGATTAAATATTTAGAATTATATTTTGTATTTGTTGGCAAACCGAGAACAAAACACGTCTAGTCTATGTGTTAGGCATTGCTCAAAGGTGTATGTTTCAAGCTTCAATTTTCACTGATTGCAAAAAAGAATAGTCAGAATCTACCAAGCTCAATCGATCGAAAATTAGGTTCGACCAATCGAAAATCATAGAAATTAGATTTTGTAGAATTTTTAAATAATACCTAAGCCCGCAAAAATGTATAGGGTTTCAATCTAACTTGTCCACATATAAAGGGGAAACCCTAGCTACGTTCTGAAGTTTTTTTTTGGAAGACTTATGTGATTAATGAGTTGAGTGATTTATGACTTCTCTCTTATGTTCATTTGTTTGTTCTAATTTTGTCACGGATTGCCAAAGGGGGAGATTGTTAGGATATGTGTGATTCACTTGTTAGGAACATATGTCACTATTTTATATAATTGGCTAATACTTTGACAAAACATACTTTACTTGTAATTGGGTAGATCTATGATGTGTTTAATACTTTAAGAAACCTTGTTTCAAGCTCAAATGTTGAAGGCATGCAAGTCTGTCCAAGATTCAAGTGTGAAAAATGCTATTCATTAAAGCTCAACAACTAGCAATCTATCGAGACTAGTAGAGTAGTTCTAGACTGTGGTTCGACAGCAGCTCGACAGATAGGGTATCTGTCGAGGTTTATGAAATTCAGTTTTCTGATCTGTTTTTCATTCAATCTGTGATTGTATGTTGGGCTTTCTTTTCTCACAACCCTAAACATATAAAATGATTATTTTAAGGGCCGTCAAAGGTGACACAAGTTGCACAAGTGTTAAGCAAAGTGTGTTCATGCAAATTGTGACCGGAGACAGAGTTTGCCCTAGTTCATCTTTCTTGTGAAGAAACTGCTGTGTTTGTGCACCATAAGGTTTTGTAAACAAGGAGCTTCTTGATCTTCATCATGTGATCAACTGAAGAACTTTGCAGTCAACAACCTTCTCTAGTTGGTGATTAAAGTCGCGTACAGGGATCCGTGCAATTGGTTAATCATGTACTAGGAGTCGTGCATTACAAGAAGAGATTGTCACTACAGAACAAATCCAATTGGGTATTGTGGTAAGGGTTCAACTGTAGGTTGGTATAAGGTACTGGGATTCCTTTACTTGTAACCGCTTGTTGTGATAATAGTGGATTCTCAGGAGCGGTGACCTGAAAATCACCCGGTGGGGTTTTTTCCGTGTAGGTTTTCCCCATTTATAAACAAATCACCATGTCAATTTATTTTCCACTGCATAGTTAGTTTAATTGGTGATTTGTTTGTGCTACCACGTGCTTTGCATGTTAATTTGATTAATTAATAAAGTTGGCAAATTAATCAATTAATTTATCACAAGGGGTCAATACGTTTTTGGCCTATCAAAATATAATAATAATAAATAAATAAATCATAAAAAAGGGTTTTTGTATTACACACCTTCAAGTTGTGTAATTAAGGTTGGACTAAGAAATTTGCATTTCATGACTGTGTACCTTGTTTTGCTTTGATGAGTTTTATTTTCTGCACTTTGCTAGTTTGTGTTATGTAGTGCTTATATTGTGTGAGTTGTTTATGGTTTTTAAACACATGCTCTTGATTTTGAAGTCACATTCTTTTGATTGTAAGAATTAAAAAATCCTAGGAGAAAGGCATAAATAACCATCTCACCACTATTTCTCGCCAATCATGAACACTTGTGTGCAAATCATAAAAGTCGTGCTTAGCAAGGTGTAGCACTTGCACAGCAAGATATTTAATGTGTTGCTGTCAAAATAAATAAAAGAAGCAAAAAGCAAAAAGAAAAACAAAGAAAAATATGCTTCAAAAGAAAAAGAAAAGCAAAAGAAATAAATTTAAAAAAATTGCATGGTTGCAAGCGTGTTTTCTAGGAGATGTGAGAGTTATATGATGTAATTCTTTAAGTGATAGTCACTCTCAAACTTATGTGATTGATA
This sequence comes from Quercus robur, assembly GCF_932294415.1. Lineage (NCBI taxonomy): Eukaryota > Viridiplantae > Streptophyta > Magnoliopsida > Fagales > Fagaceae > Quercus > Quercus robur. The sequence continues at coordinate 11,365,076 of NC_065537.1, forward strand.
ATATAGAAATTGTGTTTATTTTCCATCTACATATCACCTTTTGGGTATCTCATACACTTACTAGTCGCACACACCACAAGCAAATCTTTGTTAAACTCTGTACATGTGATTGTGTGTTAATTTTTGTGGCCTTCCAAGATTTAACTTCTTGATATATTTAATACTTTTTGGGGGTGTGAGGTAAGAAGTGTGTGATGGAATTTGTTTTGGCTTAACAAAGAATTTTTTTTTGAATGGAAAGATTTTTTTTGAAAACCTTTGGAATCATTAACATGCATCGCATATCATAAAAATCTATTTTACAAATGGTTATGCAGAAAATTTCCAGGTTTTTCAAAAATTTATAATTCTTTAGGATTCGATCGATCGGACCTATTTTTCGACCGATCGAAAAGAAAAAGAAAAAACCCAGTTTTAAGGCTTAAACTCTCGGGTTATCTCAATTCCTTTCTCGATTCCTCTCAACCGATCGAAAATTGTATTTTTAAAACAAATAGGAATCAAATCATAGTTCTTTAGAGCTTTGTCCTCTTCTTCTTCGATTTCTCTCTCGATCCCTTCTCGCAGTTTTTTTTTTTTTTTTTTTTTTTTGTCTTTTTCAAAGTCAAAGTCTCAAAGGTTTTCTTCCTCAACACCAAGTAAGAATCTTTTACCCCTTCATTTTGTTTAAATTACATGCATTCATGTATTTTCATCAAACATTTTCAAGTTTTTGAACTAAAGAGTTTGTAGGTTTTTTATTTATTTATTTATGATGTTGAGTGTTTTGATCCAATTTATTGGATGGGTTTTTATTCATGCATCATATTAACAAGATCCTTAGGCTTTAATTTAAAAATTTTCATGATTTCTTAAGAATTTTGAAATTAGGGTTTATGTGTTCATGAGAAAATTGGGGATTTTGTTCAATTGGGCTAAATTGATTGAAATTGACTCTTAATATTGCTTAATTGGGTGATTATAACATGTTTTATACTTGTTTTTTTTTTTTTGTTCAATTGATCAATATAAGAGTTTTAAAAAAAAAATTAGGGTTTTCAAAGTTGGGGATTTTGCTAAATTTCTAACTTTCTTGGTCAATTTTCAAAATTGAGATGAAATTGAATTGTTTTAGAGCATTAGATCATGCATCATCTATGTTGTAAAGTTGTTATTTACAACTATTTTATGTTGGCTTTAATTCTACACCATATTTGATTGTATTTTTATTCAATCATTTGTACCCTATATTTTATGTGGGATTTTATTGTATGGGTTGTGTGTGAGAGAGAGTGTGAAGACTCAAGCGTCTATTGAAGACAAAGTGGATTTCGTGAGAAGTGAGCCACGTGCAAAGCACATGACTGGAATGCGAAGAGTCATGACAACTAGTTTTTGCGAAGAGTCATGACAACTAGTTAATAAGGCCTTCCTGCGAAATACTCACAAAACATTTTGTTTTGCTATTTTGGCATATCTGTTACACCATGTCTTCACCCACACTATATATACCCATATTACCCACATATTGGAAGGAGTGTTTTTCTAAGAGAAAACCCTAGATTTTACCCTTGAGAGTTAGAGATTGATATACCCACAATCCTCTACACAATCCTTTTTGGTTCTCCTCAACTCCTACCTCTCCATATCCAAATCCTTGAGAGATTGATAGCCCAAACACTTACCATACCCATTCTGAGTGTAAAGTGAGGTTTCGGTGTTGCTAGGAAGCATTGGAAGAAACCATTTGTTTGGTGGATGCAATCAGGTTGAATTGCGTGATCCGAAGAGCTAGAAAAGGCAAGGCTTTGTTAGTAGCAAGAGCATGGAGGGCTCAAGTACATGGGGTAGACTAGTCTTGGAGGGTCTTTGTTATTCGTGTACTCCAACTTACTCTCTAATGGATCAATTTACCGCTTGGAGGGCAGTGGAGAGGTTTTTCACCGAGTTCTTTGGTTTTCTCTTTGATAACACGTCTCGGTGTTATCTTGTGTTTGCATTTGTCTTCCCTACTCTTTTAGCTTTCATTTTATTGTTGTTATTTGATGAAAATGGCTTTGGAGTAGTTTATTGTTTGTTCGCTCGCATTCACTCTTTTTCCACACTTAGTTAAGTTAGAGTAAAATCAACCGAGCCGTAATTTTTTATTTGGGGTCTAAACAAGCTCTTGTGTTTTTATACAAATTTGAGCTTTCATATGTACTACTGTCATGCATCATATAGTTTTTAAAAAATTTCTTGTTATCCTAGTTCTAACTTTATCTGATGTAGTCTGCCCTTGTTTTTTGTTTGTGCTTTTTTCTAAACCTTAGACATGGCTCCTAAGGTTGGTAGGAAATTCAAAACCAAAGCAAATAGAAACTCTGCTTCTTTTTCTTCTGCCTCTCCTTTGGTGGGTTAGGTTTCTTTCTACTAAGACTAGGGAAGTTTATGAGACCTCAACCAAGTATAAGTCTATATGGGGAGAGAGAGAGATTGTTCCAGATGAGTTAGATCATTCCATACATAGGAATCTAGTGTCTAGGAATTGGGTTTCTTTGTGTGATATTTTTTATCCTTCTCCAACTTCTTTGATTATAGAGTTTTACTCAAATTTCTCTATTTATCATGAGGATACAAGTGGTCATTATTTGACTACATGAATTAGAGGTAAAGAGTTTAGGATTACTAAACGTGTAGTCTTTGAAACTCTAGGTGTACCTTTAGTTCGTAAACCCACATATCCATACATTGAGTTTCCACCAGTAGATGATATCATGTCTTTACTTTGTGGTAGGTTAGTTTCTTGGGGATCTGAACCAAGAATAAACTCATGCAAGTTTACTAAGCTTAACTATCTTTATTTAAGGATATCCTTCCATAATATCTTCCCTATCTCTCACATTCATACTGTTCCTATAGATAGGTGTGCATTCCTTTATGCTCTTATCACAGATGGTTCTATATGTTTTCCTTCCCTATTCATTCAAACTATTGTTGATATTTATAGGAGTAAGTCCAAAGCACAAAAGCTATTTTTTTTCCTGTGTATATATATAGGGTATTGAACTTTCTAGGGTTATCAAACTTTCCTCCTTTAGAGTTAGTTCATATCACTGCCCCTATAGAAGCCACTTTTCTCAGATAGGGACAAGCTCAATGAAGAGTGTTGAACCAAGCACTAGGACTTCAAAGAGACCAAGAGGTGAGGCTTCTACTACGGCTCTTGCCTCAGGTGATATGCCTGCTACTGAGGAGCTACATGTGAATCCTATTATAGCTATGGATCCTTCTGGTGATGAGGATGCTGTTGACCTTATAGTTACCCCTCTTCTCTCACTACGTACCATGATGGAGTTATTTTTTACTACTCAAGTAGCCATGATGGACAGCTTATTGATGAGTTACTTACTGAGGTGGCTGCCTTGAGAGCTAATTTTGCCGAGTATAGGACTACTTTTCCACCTCCTTCACACTCTGATGCTTGATGGTTACCTTTGGCAATTCGTAACAAAAAGGGAAAGTAGATTTTATGAGGTTTGGGCGAGGGCTCTTGTATTTAGGGGGAGTTACATTTGAGATGAGAGATTTTGATGTAATTTTTTTATTTCCATGTATATTTGTTTTGTTTTATTGTTCTTGTTTCACAAACATTGTTGGTTCATTGACTGTGATAGTATATTTGATGTTTATTCATTTGATATTCTATATATTTTTATGTTTTTGTGAATTCAAGTTCAATTTTTATTTGTTGGATTTGTACTGTATTTTCCACACATGCATTTATGATTTGTTTTTAGTGTTTCAGGAATTTACAGGTTAATTCTTTCAATAGCTGTTGTCTATACTAGTAACTAATAGTTAGCAGTTGTGATAGAATTATATTAGGGCAATACTTTGTAATTAGGCTGATGTTTGATTTGAGAAATTCATCTTGTATGTGTTTTGTCACGGATTGCCAAATGGGGAGATTGTTAGGTTCTAAAGATTTAGGATTAAATGTTTAGAATTATATTTTCTATGTGTTGGCAAACCGAGAACAAAACATGTCTAGTCTATGTGTTCGGCATTGCTCAAAGGTGTATGTTTCTTCAAGTTCAAGCTGATTGCAGAAAAGAATAGTCGGAATTTGCCAAACTTGATCAATTGAAAGTTAGGTTCAACCGATCGAAAATCGCAGAAATTAGATAATACAGAATTTTTAAACAAGTCTTAAGCCCATAGTTTATGGTTTCAATCTAACTTGTCCACATATAAAAGGGAAACCCTAGCTACGTTTTGGAGTTTTTTTGGAAGACTTGTGTGCTACTCTTTGTGAGACTTGAGACATAGTGTACCTTCTAACTACACAAGCGACTACCGGAGCAAGATCTACAATCAAGCATTGGTAGAACCTAGTTATTGCTACAAAGATCAACAAGTGAAGGTGATTTGAAACCTTTGAGTGAGATCTCAAAGTCACAAGCATAGGTGCTTGTCTTGTAGTAAATCCAAGAAGAGAAGAAGTCCGTGGATTCAGAACATGTACGTGGTTGTGTCAATAGGCTACTACTTGAGGTAGCAATAGATTTAGGATTAAATCTTATTATAAAATTTTATCTTGAGGATTGCTAAGTCAAATCCTCCTGAAATTTTTACCTAGAAAAGATTAGTTTCATCGGTTTTTCTAGGTCATCATATCGTGGTGTTATTTACATTACAGCTACTATGCATAATATGAATTATTATTGTTTAACTTTGATCTGAATAATTAACCTAAGTAATCACTTGGCTAATATATTATATTAAACAATCTGGTTTAAGGGGTCTAAACAAACAAACATCTATGTTTTAAATTTATTCAATTAAGACCTTTTGTCTAATTCGATTAAAAAAATTTCGTTAAGATAAAAATATAAAATCATTTCTATTAATTACAATTTTTTTATCATATGATAAAAATATTTTTTTAATGAAATATTTTTAACAAAATTCCTAAATTGAATAAATTTAAAATTTAAAAGACTCAATTAGAGAGTGTAATTTGCATTTTAACTAAAATAAAAGGCGAAAAAAAGAAGAAAGAAAAAGAAAAGAGAGGTACGTCATACTACGAGTCTTTACAAAGCCAGCTACTCGCCTCATACTCACAGCTCATCTCCACCTCCAAGTTAATTTCCAACTCAACAGAAGAGTCTTTCACATTATTTCCTATATATCATTTGCATTTTTCCTAAACTGTCTAAAATAAGTAAAAAGAGAACAGAACCATTAGGAAGAGAAGAGATCCACACGCACGTCATAGCATTTCTGCACATGGTTGTGAGACATTCTTGTCCAAATCCACGCAATTTTCTCACCTACTAATTCTCAGTCATAGTCAAGCTTTAGAGCATTTGCAAAATATCAGGTAAGATTATGAAGAATAAACTGATTTATAAGGTAGTAGTAGAAGGACCATGCACGTGGCAAATAAGGGTCATTACCATCTCCAACAAAACGAAGGAAATCAAGTCAAAGGCATGCTATAATTTTGATACAGTTTTCAATTCTTTGTAGATTCTTTTTCACCATGCTAAAGATGATTCGCTCTCTAGCTAGAGGTACTGCATTGGCTAAGATTTGGTAATTATTTCCACTTCATTTCTACAATTGGGTGAACAATTTTACTACCATTCACAGTTAAGTATGATTAAAACCAAAATTGCTGAATTTGACAAATTTTCGTCAGACGCATGGAAGGTAGACCTTATATTCTCTTTACCCACTTTTAATTTGAAAAAGATTAATTGGCACTTTAGCTGCAACCACGAAATATGTTTCCTCACTTCTCTAGAAAGTTCCGTGCGAGGTTTTGAAGAAAATGACTCGGAAAGTGGTTGGGGTTTTGTCATAAAGATCGAAGCTCATCATGATAAAGTTAATATAGAACTTCAAATATATCTTTTTTGAATTTAATGAGGGGTCACTTATATTTTATTTAACTTATATGTAGATCATTTTGTTAAGTTATAGTTTTTCATATAACATTTATGTTGGTTTTATTCCATGACAAAAAGTGTTGTAATTTCATTAATTCATTTTTTTTGTATTTTATGGGATTTAATTGTAATGAATTTAGTATTAAGTGGTAAAGATTTAATCAAGACAGTTGAAGGTCACATGAGGAGCTATACCAGAAGCTGAAAAGTCAATGTGTTTCACAACTCATCTCACGAGTTGGCCAAGTCATGAGATGACTAGCGAGATGCACTGATAGCTGAGATTTTATACTCTTCACCTATACTATATATACCCTCATTACCCACGAAATTGTAAGGAAACTATTAAGAAGAAAACCCTATAGAAGTTTATACAGCACACCCATCTTGTTAGAGAGAGCTACAGATTCTCAAGAGAAAAATCCTTGTAGTCTCTTCTCCTCTCCTCTACCATTACTATACCTTGAGAGGAGATTTGTACCTAAACTCAACCCACAACTCTTCAGAGTGTATAGAGTGTTTTGGAGCTTAAGAAAGCATTAGATATTTGTCAAAAGAGGCCGGTGAGGCTTGGCGGTGCAACCGGGTGGTATTGCAGGATCCGGATAACTAGTGAAGATAAAACTCCAAAAAGTCCGTTAGTAGTTGGAGCTTGGATGGCTCAACTACTTTGGGTAGATTAGGCTTGGATGGTCTTTTGGGTATCCTTGTACTCCAACTTATTTACTAGTAGATCATTTCGACTTGAAGGGTCAAGGAGGGGTTTTTTGCCAAGTTCTTCAATTTCCTCTTCGACAACACATCGTCGTGTTTTCTTGGGTTTGCTATTCTTTTCCATTTTAGTATTGCATTTATTTGTTCATCCATGCAATTGTTAAATACTTCAATCGATTAATTTGCTAATCACGTATATTCTGCATTAAATATGTTAAGCATAAAATTAATCAAACCATAATTAAAATTGGGGGTTTAAACAAACAATAGTATTTTCACACTATTTGAGATTTCACAATTAGAAGAGTCCCATCAGTTCACAAAATGAACTTCACTTCTCCTCACTCTACACATTAATGTGCCAACATGGGCATGAGCTTCACATGTCTCTCCAGAATATCTTCTTATACTTATCTTTTCCCAATGTCTATCCAGAATACATTCTTTGTTTCCACAACGGTCGATGGCTGATATTTAATTAATTCAATGAAGTTTTCAAACTTCTAGAAAGGCATTTCTTGTACACATGGGCCAAACAAGACATCATATGTCCTACCAGATTTTATTTTTCTTTTTGACATAAAATAAATCATCAACAACATTGATAATTTTAAAAAAATAAAAATAAAAGTTCGAAACAAAGTGGCAAGCATTTTCATGGTCCTCCGTACTTTATGGTCTCATGCAGGGATGGTAATGGGGTGGGGCAGGGCCAAAGGATGGGTTCTTCGCCCCTGCCCCACATGGTTTTTCCTTACCTCATTCCTGCCCCGCCATGCATGACAGGGAAAATTACTTCCCCCATCCCCACCCCTTAGGGCCCACAAAGTCCTAACCCATCCTGTAAAACTGTATTTCTTGTTAATTTGCCCTACAACTATTAAATTTTTTTTAAAAAAAAAATTACATATTTCAATAAAAAAATATACTTGAAATTATAAATAAATTTATCCCATCAACTTTCTAGTGAAGGCCACATGAGAAAAATAAAATTAAATATTTTGGCCAACATATACTAATTACAGCACATAGCAAGATAAAACCACCTAAATAACATTGCTTACAGGCATAGGGTAATTACGTATAGAAACTTCAAATATTACTGTTAGGTTGTAAAAGTTTAAAACAATTGGCAAACTGTGAACACAAACTTGTCGAGATATAGATCCTAGAGTCTATAGGTATTATTATACAATACTAAAGGTGATTCAAGTCAAGGTTCAAGAACATACAAGCTGTAGAAAGAAGAATTTAGAATCTATCTGGTTCGACCGATCGAGAGACAGGCTTGATTGATCAAGAGTCGTATATGCAGAATTTTAATTAAGCTCGAACAGCAGTTCAAGCCCAAAAAGGAATAGGGTTTCAGATCTACTTCTTCTAATATATAAAAGAAACCTTACACATGTTTCTTATAAGACTTTTCAAAGAGAGAAGAGTGTGCCTCTTTTGTATCAAGTGTTTTCTACACAGAAAGCTCTCTCATGTCTTTTACCGGTGTTATTCCTTGAAGAATCTCAAGTCCAACATTGTAGAAGTTGTTAGGTTCTAAGAAATTAGGAACTAATGTATTAGAATTTCAATTTGTATTATGTTGGCAAACCATGATCAAAACATAGAGTCTAGGTTTAGGCTTGCTCAAAGTATGTTTATTTGTGAAATTGGAATCGAGTGATTGCAGAATTTATTGGACTAAATCTGCATGGCTCGATTGATCGAAAATTAGACTCGATCGATCGAACCACGTGCAGATTTATTTTTCTGCAGAGTTCCAGTTCAGCCCAAACTCTACTTAAACGTATTAGGGTTCAAGTAAAACTCTCCTATATATAAGGGAAACCCTAGAACGTTTTTTAAAGTGGTTTTTAGAGAGATTAGAGTGTCTTTTGTGCCTCTTTTTATTTTTAGGGTTTTGTACCCAAAGGCTCTCTAAAGGTTGCTCATATTTGCGGTTTGTGTAAATCTCTTGTGAGATCTAGAGGAGCTTTCCTTTTACACAAACTTAGGGTTTTCAAGGAGGAGATATTTTCTACACCTTGATGATCAATTCAGTTGCTGCCATTAAACCTTAAAGAATACACAAGCGGGGGTGCTTGTAGCTGGTGGGAATCCAAGAAAGAAGGAGTCCGTGGATTCGGAGCATGCACGTGGTCGTGTCAGTAAGTTCTACTGGTTGGTAGCATTAGGAAGTCAAGCGGGGGTGCTTGTAAGTCCTTTTGTATGAATTTTGATTCTTTCAAGATAGTGGATTCAAGTTTACCTTGAGGATAGCTAGGTCAAATCCTCCCCAGGTTTTTACCCGTTTGGTTTCCTAGGTGATCATATAGTGTGTTATTTATTTTCCGCTGTTTTGCATGATTTGATCTTTATTATTGTGATAACCTAGACTTGTTTAATTGGACTAAGTAACAACTTGGCTAATTACCTAGGTTTAATCAATTGTTTAAGGGGTCTAAAAACTGAAATGTGGTATCAGAGCAGGTAGCTCTTTTGTTTTAGATCTTTTGATCTAAGAGCTGATCCTTGACCCCTGTTGTCATGGATAATTTGAAGTGTTTTTCTGATCATGTGTCTGCTCATGCTTCTGTTGATTTTATTGATGCCTGTGAAACTCTTCGTAAGGAATTATTGAAATCTATGAAAATTGCTAAAAAATTCAAGGAAGAATTAAAATTGGCCAATCTTGAAAAAGAGGAATTGATTGTTAGATTAGATGAATCTAATAAAAAGAATGAATTTTTGAGAAATCAAATTTCCTCTCAAGATGAAAAGATGAAAAGCTTGGAACAAGAGTTAGTTGAATCTAAAGCTAAAATTGAAAATTTGACTAGTACCAAGCCTGCTGTTGATAACAGAAGTGTTTCCGTTTCTCTTAAGCCTAAAACTGAGAAAGTTTATTGAAAGTTCAAAAACGTGTACAAAAACACTTTTGAACGTTTAGACCCCCAAAAACTAACTTAACCAACACAAGCAATATGTCAAACAACTAGTGTGCGGAAACTTAACATATGCTATAATATGAAATTGGTTAAACAACTATCTAAGCCATAACAAAATTAAACCACAGCAGATAATGTAAAGGCAGAGATAGAGAGGAAGGAAGATGCAAATACAAAGATAACACCCGATGTGTTATCGAAGAGGAAACCGAAGACCTCGGCGAAAAACCTAAGCCCTCCAAGCTTCTTGCTCCAACGAGGTTGCGCCGAACATTTTTCTTTTCTAGCTTCCCGGATTCCGCTACTACACCGTAGCATCAACCAATGAAGATTGGCTCCTTCTTAACTGCTTCCCAGAACTCCAAACGACTGTCTCATAGAGATGATAATGGTGAGAACCAGGTTTGGTATAATGCCTCTCAAGGATTTAACAATGGAGAGGAAGAGAGTGAGGGATTTTGATGAGACTCTAAGGTAGGGATTGTGTGTGAAACAATCTTGTTTTTCTTTAGGGTTTCTCTCTCAAAATTCTCTCTGGAAGCTCTCTTTCAATCGTGGGTTAAAGGGGTATTTATACTGGAAAGGAGAGGAATGTGAAACGTCAGGTTTTTCCAAAACAGGGGTGGCTCGTGGCTTGACCTCGCGGCTTGACCAAGTCGCGAGATCCAGTCGCGAGTTAACCGTATGGCCAGTTGTCCTGTTTTGTCCTGTAGTGCTCCAGCTAGCATGACTGTTCATCTTCCAGCATGCTTGGCACGTGTGTAGCTTCTGGCGGCTTGCAGCCGCGAGTCCACCTGCGAGTCCCAGCCGCGACACTCTGTTTTCTTGCACACTCTTGAGCAAACTTCACTCTATCTCACTCACTACCCTTACAACAAACCCACCTAAATACAGGGTTACTAAATGCTGAATTACAAGCAAATTTGGCACGGAATAAAGCCAATTAGATGGTTGAATAAATTCAACCTTACAATCTCCCCCTTTGGCTATTCCGTAACAAAACCCTAAAACAGACTCTAGACTTAACATGTGAGTTGGGAACAGTTGAACAAAACTCACTCACACCTAACTCTAGAAGCTGTGAAGCACTTGAATCATATGAACAAAAACTCCTGAAACACAACAATACACCATGATCATTGTAAGCAGAAAATTATAAATGCATATGAAACAGGCAATATGAGATCAAGCAAAAATGGAGTTAATAAACAAACCATGGCTTGATCAACCAAGTGAACACCACAAGATAGTGATCACAGTGCTCATTCACACTTGGAATGAACACAAAGACATACAAGTTAACAAGCACAAGGCAAGACACTTGTATGCTCAACACTCAACCAATGCATAGCACACAAGGCATATGCATCTAGGAACAATCCTACAAGGGCACAAGAGTGACAGTACATAAACCAAAATGCAGAACATTTAGATTAAGGTACTGATTTCAACATAGCATAAAGGCTGCACTTAAGCAAGGTACATACCATAAAGCCTACAAACTATGCATAAAACAAAAACCCTAAAAGCTTACAAAAGCACATGGGTACAAACACAAAAACTTCCTAAATAACATCATCACAATATATTAAAGATTAAACCAAGAGTATATGAAAAGAGGTAGAAACATCTATACACCAAAACACAGTGTATCAAAACCATAAAAATCATAAGTTTAGAAGATAAGACTAAAAACAAAAGTATGACAAAAGTATGTGTGTACTCCCCCTATCACTATGCACACTTCCCTTTGAACTTTTCTCCCCCTTACTGAATGCTCTCCCCCTTTTTGTCACGAATAGCTAAACACTCTCGTCCAACTTTCGTTGAATCTCATCTAGTTGATTCTCCATAGTTTCGAGGCGCATTTGGACATGGTTGTTTGTGGAGTAGAGAAGTGCCACAAGCTCATCAACGCGTTTCTGAATATGCTCAAGTACACTGCCAACTCTGTCAGTATGAGGAGCAGTTTGTGCTTGCGGAATACCAGCCGGTGAAGCTTCAGGAACAGCATGTGATGCAGATGTGGTATGTGCAGGTGTCTCTGAGTCAGGGGCAGATGGAGTAAACGGAGAGATGTGAGCACTTCTTGGTGATTTAGAGGAGTGACTTCTGCTCGCTTGAAGAGTGAACAATGAAATGGGACGTTGACGAGTCAACATTTTATCATCTGCAGGAGGAATAATGCCAGCACTAAGAATGAGTTTCATGACGAGACTGCAAAATGGAATGATTCCTCGAGCTGTAGATCGACACGCGGTCTTCCTCAAGTTGTAGTAGATGTGAGCACATATATCAATGGGGGCTCCTGTAATGAGGTCACACAGAAATATAGCTCTCCCAAGATTGATGAATGTAGTGTTGGACAGTGGGTAGAGATTGGTGAACATGATCAACTTCAGTGTGGTCAGCTCAGGTGCAAACTTTGCGGTGCTGATGGAAGTTCCTGCACTGGATACCTCATGATCGTGTCCTAGGATTTGTAAAATTTCTCCAACCTCTGGATTTCGTTCATCATAGGGAGTTAAATTCACATTCTGAGGTCTGGTGATGCCGAGAAGATCTGCGATGGAGTCTGGGGTAACACAAAACTCTGTTCCTCTGACCCAGAAAATGAGGTTAGGTCCAAGATCAGTTGCATTGGAGAAGCATTCTTTGACCAGCTCATCCATTGGATCATCAAAGTTTCCGAACAAGTTTGCCCAGTCTCGTTTCTCAAAGATTCGAGGAATGAAAGTAGTCCCTAAGGTGTTGAACTCTACTACCCGTTCCACTATAGTGGTTGACTTGTCAAACACATTTGAGTAGGCGTGTGAGTTAAGGGGAACTCTGAATCTATCCTCATTGGGATCTTGAGATGCCTGAGATGATAGACGAGTCCTTTTAGCAACTGGTGTTGCTGGTTCGTCAGCAACAATGTCTTTACCCCTGGAAGATCGACGAGACATCTGCAAGAGAACAGACCAACAGAAAAGAACCAAGCAACAATACCCCACAAAAAGATTGTCAACAAGATTCAGTGTGAACAATATTTCAATATATAAACACAAACTGAAGATAGTGCAGACCCAACCAAAACTACCAACAATACACAGAAGCACAAACTAATACGTGTATCAAACTTGGTGAAAGTGCACCAAGACAAAGATAGACGGCACAACTGACAAAACTGTCATTGAGACAGGTTAACATGACCATGATATGCAATACGATACAGCATTTGAACATTTAGAGCAGATAACATAAATCACTCCATCAGAGGCATGAACATGGGGAAAATATTTCAATCATGAAGAAACCAAACATCCACACTGAAGCACGTGGATGAGAGACATACATTATGTTATCAAAACCACTCAGTGACCAAAACCAAACACCAACATCAATAACCAGGCAAGTGTAATAAGAAAGTCAAATAGACACCAAACCCATTTCAGAAAAGATTCTCAGAAACACTAATAGGCAAAAAAATCAGAACAATGAAAAACACATTGTGACTGCTCAGCATGAAAATAGGTGAGAACAATATCACACAAGACACTCCAAACCCATTTCACATAGAGAAAAGTATAACGAATACAATACCAGACCAAACAGTAACAGAAATATGCAGGAAAAGAAAATGAGATTGAGAAAGCAAAACCCATACCTTTTCTTGATGATTTGGATAAGAAACGAAGCACCAAAGGGGTTTGAAAAAATAGATTCACGAAGTGTTTGGGAGGAAGAGCAGTTTAAAGAGAAGATGAACAGTTACAAAAGTTCGAGGGAAAACTGAAAGAGGTTTAAAAACTGCTCCTGTTTCTGCAAAACACGCGATTTTCGCGACTGGAATAAGTCGCCAGCTCAAGCCGCCAAAGCACTCAAGAACAAAATTTTGAAAAATTTTTCTAAGTGTTTTTCGCGACTGGAATGTCTACCCGCGAGTGAGTCGCGAGCTGAGCCGCGAAAATCTCTGAGTGAACCTCGCGACTGGACCTTCCACTCGCGAACAGGTCGCCAAAAATGACCAGCGAAGATGCGACTGAGGCTCGCGACTTGACATACCCGCGACAGAGCCGCCAAAACAGGGCAAAACTGTATTTTTGAAATTTTCAGATTTTTCAAACAAAATACTTTCCAAAAACACCTAAAACACTCAAAAATCTTTTTGTGCTTGAATTAACAACTATTGAGCATGTGAAAACACATTTTATCAAGTACAATCACACAAATGAATATGGCATTTATTGAACATAAACTTGTGTGTTGTGTGTGGATATCAACAATGAGATAGTCCTTTGTCTAATGTGAAGCTTCAATGATCAATTCAACCAAGGCATACACAATTAGCACTAGATCATGTGACCAATCTCAATTATAGAAATATGAATATATGACCTCCCACACAACTTGATAACATAACTTGGAGCTTTTCATTTGACTCCACTTTCAATCATAACATTTGATCGTTTTGATCTTTTGAGGCAATCATCTCTCATTGTGAGAGGGATATGTAACATTTCTCTTTGAAGAACAGGCCTTTGGCCTTTTTGAATGAACATACACTTTTAATATAAGGTCGCTTACCCTTTTTCCTAGTCAAATACTAGAATGTGCGACAGGCTTTTGCAGCTCAATATCTCTTTTCATTTGGAGATTTACATTTGGTGAGCTCTTTTTAGCAAAACAAAAAAATAAAAAGTGGGAAGATATATAGACACAAGTCTATGCATGTCTCAAGATCAACATAACCATTCACTAATCATTCATGACAAGTTTGAAGATCTATTTACAACAATCACATAGATTTCAAGATTTTTCCCACAGTGATATGAGTGCATGAAAACAAGCAATGCTCGAAAATGCACAAAGCCATTAGCACAAAGGTACAAGGCAAAACAAGTTTTGAGACAAAACCCAACAAAGTCAATCAAGCTTTTTGATTTTCTAATTTTTATGTGATTTTTGGATTTTTGACACAAGAAACAAAAAGATTGATAAAACAAAATAAAGACATATTCACAAGAGGATAAGCAAACAACCAAAATCAAAAGCAACAAGCATACCAAACAAACATAGTCACAAAGCATAGGAAGTATTAATGCATGGACATGTTGTAATGCTTATGCATGAGTACCCCTTTTCACCCACACGTCACTTGCGTTTGGGGTGATTTCCTTATAGGATTGCGTACGAGAGTTAGGGCTTTCAAACCTTCGTGAGAAGCTTTCCAAGCAGTTGGTGAATGCACCAATCATCTTCATCACGTTCATCATTCCGGAATCTCCATTTTGATCTCGAGATTGATCTCCTGTCCAAATTCTCCTATCAATTCTGGGTCCTCCTGACCTTTGAGGAGTTGCATTGTTCTTTGCTCTCAACTTTTGGCAATTTGGTCGAGTATGCCCTTGAAGTCCGCAATAATGGAACACATAAGTTCCTCTAGGACCCCTTTGTGGTCGTGGACGTGACTTGGCACGGGGTTCAGACCTGCCCACAGACTGATTACAATGATTCAGCATCCGTTGGTCCACCACATTCTTCTTCTCCTCCACCTCGAGCTTCTCACCAGTAGGGTCAGCTACAACTGGATCTTTGGCCTTTACAAACTTCACTTCTTTAGTGACATTTCCAGATGAACTACTTCCTCCGGTATATCCCAGTCCGGATTTGTCTGAAAAGCTCTTTTGAGAAGATATAACATCATCTAGCTTCTTGGTGGTGACCCTCTCTATTTTAGCATTTGCTTGCATCACCTCGTTCTCAAGAAATCTCACTTTAGTGTAAGCTTCGGACAGCTCACCATTCAGTGTTTCAATCTCGCATTTGGCCTCCCTATACCGGATTAGGAGACTTTTGTAGTCCTCCTCAGCCTTCTTCATTTTTCTCACAGCAGCCTTGGCTGCCCTTGTGTATTCACCCGACTTCTCCAAGAGTGAGTTGTAATTTTCTTGAAGAGTTGCTGTGCTTTCTTCTTCTTCAGCTTCTGATTCTTCAACAATTCCTAGTGAGTCATCATCACTATGTTCTCCAAGGTCTTGAACAAGCAAATTCAACTCATCCGAAGACTCAACATGAGCAATAATCATGAAAGCTGAATAGTTCCCTTCTCCATCACAGCTCTCTTCAGGTTCTGAGTCAGACGAATCTGAGTCACTCAAGGTCGTGGCATACACCTTGCCTTTCGATTTCAAATAATTAGGACATTCCTTCTTAAAGTGTCCATGCCCGTTACATTCAAAACAAGTGACACCTTGTGTGGATTGGGATTCTTTTCCATCTTTCTTTTTGAAATCCCTCTTCTCCCTTCCAGAATTTTGGAATTTTCTCTTATCATCAAATTTTCCATTATTTTTGAATTTCAAAAACTTTCTGAAATTTTTAACAAGATAGGCTACATCTTTGTCAACCACATCTTCTCCCGATGAGCCTTGATCTTCCACCTTCTCATTAATGGTCTTTAGAGCAAGGGATTTACTCTTCCGTTGATTTGGCAGCGACATCTCATAAGTCTGCAGAGAACCAACCAGCTCCTGTACCTTGATGTCGTCAAGATCCTTGCTCTCTTCAATGGCTGTCACTTTAGCACGAAAACTTTCCGGCAATGATCGAAGGATCTTCCTTACAATCTTTGAGTCCTCCGTTTTCTCCCCCAAGTTAAACTTACTGACAACCACCTCATTTAGCTTCCCATAGAAAGAGTCAAAAGACTCATCCTCACTCATTTTAAGCTCCTCAAACCGAGTGGTCAGCATTTGTAACTTGGTGTCTTTCACTTTCTTCATGCCTTCATAAGTTGTTTCCAGAATCTCCCATGCATCTTTGGCAATGGTAATGTGAGAAATCCTGTGAAATTCATCTGGAGACACACCACAGAAAATAGCATTTAGTGCTTTACTGTTAGCATTAGATGCAGCAAGTGCTGCCTTATCCCATGTGGATTTTGCTACCTCAGGTTTGGTCCAACCAATCTCAACAGCATCCCACACGGATTCATCAATAGAGCATAGAAAAGCTCTCATACGAACCTTCCAAAACGCATAATTACTTCCATCAAAATATGTAGGTGCATTAAGGGATTGAGACCTATCCATCTCAAAAAGGGAGTCAAGGATCACACAATGGTAATGAAACCAAACAGCAGTGTACCCGCTCTGATACCAATTGAAAGTTCAAAAACGTGTACAAAAACACTTTTGAACGTTTAGACCCCCAAAAACTAATTTAAACAACACAAGCAATATGTCAAACAACTAGTGTGCGGAAACTTAACATATGCTATAATATGAAATTGGTTAAACAACTATCTAAGCCATAACAAAATTAAACCACAGCAGATAATGTAAAGGCAGAGATAGAGAGGAAGGAAGATGCAAACACAAAGATAACACCCGATGTGTTATCGAAGAGGAAACCGAAGACCTCGGCGAAAAACCTCTCCGCCGCCCTCCAAGCGGTAATCAATCCACTAGAAAATACAGTTGGGATACAAGGACAGCAATAGACCCTCCAAGCCTAATCTACCCAGTGCACCTAAGCCCTCCAAGCTTCTTGCTCCAACGAGGTTGCGCCGAACCTTTTTCTTTTCTAGCTTCCCGGATTCCGCTACTACACCGTAGCATCAACCAATGAAGATTGGCTCCTTCCTAACTGCTTCCCAGAACTCCAAACGACTGTCTCACAGAGATGATAATGGTGAGAACCAGGTTTGGTATAATGCCTCTCAAGGATTTAACAATGGAGAGGAAGAGAGTGAGGGATTTTGATGAGATTCTAAGGTAGGGATTGTGTGTGAAACAATCTTGTTTTTCTTTAGGGTTTCTCTCTCAAAATTCTCTCTGGAAGCTCTCTTTCAATCGTGGGTTAAAGGGGTATTTATACTGGAGAGGAGAGGAATGTGAAACGTCAGGTTTTTCCAAAACAGGGGTGGCTCGCGGCTTGACCTCGCGGCTTGACCAAGTCGCGAGATCCAGTCGCGAGTTAACCGTATGGCCAGTTGTCCTATTTTGTCCTGTAGTGCTCCAGCTAGCATGACTGTTCATCTTCCAGCATGCTTGGCACGTGTGCAGCTTCTGGCGGCTTGCAGCCGCGAGTCCACCCGCGAGTCCCAGCCGCGACACTCTGTTTTCTTGCACACTCTTGAGCAAACTTCACTCTATCTCACTCACTACCCTTACAACAAACCCACCTAAATACAGGGTTACTAAATGCTAAATTACAAGCAAATTTGGCACGGAATAAAGCCAATTAGATGGTTGAATAAATTCAACCTTACATTTATATCCCTCATTTTAAGAGGAATAATAAAGAAAATGCTTATTTTGCTAGGTTAGACAAAGGTAAAAGTTCTGATGTTGACACTGAAGTTTCTAAACCTAAGTCTAAACCTATTGTTAGAGAACATAATAAATCTGTTTTTGTGCCTACTTGTCACCTTTGTGGTGTAGTTGGTCATATTAGACCAAATTGTTCCTTATTAAGGCAAAAACCAAAATTTGAGACTAGACTTGTTGTTAGGAATACTGATGTTCCTAAATTTGTTCTTGTTTGTCACTTTTGTGGTGTCTCCGGTCACATTCGTCCTAATTGTTATAAATTGAAATTTAAGCATTCAGTGTTTCAATCTACGATAGGTGATGATATTTCTCCTGCCATAAGTCCATATAAATTGTTTCATATTCTTTTGAAAAATTTGAGCTTGTTGGCTTGTGAAAGGAATTTGCAGGATTTCAGTCTTTCTCAGAAGATTGGTGTAATCCCTCAAATACACTCTGCTTCACATGGATTTTCACCTACAAAGCCGAAGACTCGTGCTATATGGGTGAGAAAAAATTCTCTAAAGTGAGTGTTGCTGACTTATCCCTGATTTAATTCTTTCAATTGATTGTGGACATGTTTTGTTTCTGTTTTTGGTCGTGTTTTTTTTAGGTTGTTTTTTATTAAAATAAAAATCCAAAAACATTGAAAAAATTTCAAAAAGACAAAAATATTTTATTTTGTGTCTAGTTTTTTTTTTTCTTGAGGATTACATGAGTTATGATATCTCTCTCTTGATTTAGAACATGCTTGACATTGTGGAGAAACTTGGATAGTATGTGTTATATAAGTGCTAAGCTATTTTTGATTTTATGTGAGTATGTACTAGTTTGTATATGTACTCAAGGGTTAATTAAGAATTTGATATTTCTTGTTTGTGTACCCTCTATAGCTTAGTTAAGCACTATCATGCATTGCATTTGCATTGTTCATTTAGCATAATGTGTGCTTTTTGTTTTTGTAAGGTTGAATTTAATCAACCATGTGTT
This sequence comes from Quercus robur, assembly GCF_932294415.1. Taxonomy (NCBI): domain Eukaryota; kingdom Viridiplantae; phylum Streptophyta; class Magnoliopsida; order Fagales; family Fagaceae; genus Quercus; species Quercus robur. Next base: position 11,383,934 of record NC_065537.1, read on the forward strand.
GGCTTTATTCCATGACAAATTTGCTTGTAATACAGCACTTAGAAACCCTGTATTTAGGTGGGAATCATGTAAGGGTAGTGTGTGAGAGAGTGTGAAGAAATGCTCAAGACAGTGCAGTGAAGCAGAGACTCGCGGCTAGGACTCGCGGGAGGCTCGCGGCTTACAAGCCGCCAAAAGTTACACACGCGTAGAGCATGCAAGGGAGTTGAACAGTCATGCTAGCTGGAGCACTACAGGACAAAAATCCAGACTGGCCATTCAGCTAGCTTGCGGCTTGAACTCGCGACTCAGTCAAGTCGCGAGGTCAAGTCGCCAGCTAGCCCTGTTTTTTAAAAAAACTGACTCTTTGCATTCCATTCTCACACCAGTATAAATACCCCCCATTCCCACAAAATATGGGTGGCCATTCAGAAAGAAAAACCCTAAGAGAGGTTTTTTCAAAACACCCACCCAATTAGAGAGAGCTACTTATTCTTAGAGAGAAATCTTTGTAGTCTCTTCTCATTCCCTCTCTCATTGTCATACCTATTGAGAGGAGATTTCTATCCAAACACTATCCACACCCATTTAGAGTGTTGAGTGTTTTTGGAGCTTTGGGAAACATTGGAAGATGCCAAGGATGGCGGATGCTATGGATTATAGCGGAATCCGGTAAGCTAGAAAAGAAAAAGGTTCGACGCAACCTCGTTGGAGCAAGAAACTTGGAGGGCTTAGGTATATCGGGTAGATTAGGCTTGGAGGGTCTATTGCTGTTCATGTATCCCAACTACATTTTCTAGTGGATTATTGACCGCTTGGAGGGCGGCGGAGAGGTTTTACGTCGAGGGCTATGGTTTCCTCTTCGATAACACATCGTGTGTTGTCCTTGTGTTTACATCTCTCTTCCCTTAATCTTTGCCTTTTATTTTTTGCTGTGGATGTGATTTTAATTGGCTTAGATTGGTTACCAATTTTGTTTATAGCTTGTGTTCATTTTCCGCACACTTAGTGTTTGTCATAAAACTTGAATTGGTTGTTTTGTAATTGGGGGTCTAAATGTTCAAGGGTGTTTATACACATATTTGAACTTTCATTTGGTATCAGAGCGGGTACACTTGTTGTGGTTTAAATACCTAAGTGTGATCCTTGACCCCTTGTGTTTATTTGCCATGGATTGTGCTTTGTATGCCTCTTTGTATGATTTGGTTGGTGATGAATGTAACATGCCACGTGTTTGTGAAAATTCCTCTATGAGTGTTAATCCTCATAAGTGTGATGACATGTTATTTGAATCTATGGGTGTTGTTGACAAACTCTTGAAGAAAAATGCTAAGAAGTTTCAAAAGAATTTGAGCAAGTTAGTGTGTGAAAAGGATGATTTGATTGCTAAGCTCAATGAATCTAACAAATTGGTTGAGAAATATAAAAAACTTTCTGAAATTTCTCTTGAAAAGCTGAAAGAGTTTGAATGTTTGAATATGGACTTGGATGCTAAACTTGTTTTGTCTACCGAACTTGTTGATGATCTTAAATGTGAAAATGAATCTCTTAAGATGCATGCCAAGTGTTTGATTGCTGAACCTATTGTTAAAAATGATGAAAATATTTGTTACAATCATGTTGTGGTACCCGATTTTGTGCCTAGTGTGTGTTCTACCTTAAAGGACAAATCGGTGTACATTCCTCCACATAAAAAAAATTAAAAGGTGGAGAGAAAGGCTGTTAAGTCAAAGCCTTCGTTTAGGTCTCAACCTAAGGTTTTGAATGGATCTAAGTTTGTTCTAACTTGCCACCATTGCAGTGTGATAGGTCATATAAGACCTCAATGTCATAAGTTGAAGAGGGAACAAAACCATGTTGCTAGATCCCTTCCCAAAAAGTCTAGTGGACCTAAACACATTGTTTGTCACCATTGTGGTGCCTTTGGTCATCTAAGACCTCAATACTCTAAGTTTCATGCTGTCAAAAGAATCAAAAGAAAAGAAAAACTTGAGCTTCATGGAAGTTGTGCTAAAAAGAGTAAACCGGTTTTGAGTGAAAATAACATGTTGTTAAAGAAAATGTTTAATGCTCTTAACTCCTTGACTATGTGCATCTCCGGTTTTCATTCCTCCAACCCTCGTCTCACTTCCTATGAGACACTCATTCCAAACAATCGTTCCGTTTGGATGAGGAAGGGTTCCTATGGTTGAGCTTTTGCTCTTTTGGTCCTTGATCTAATTCTTTCGATCTTTGTAGGACCCTTCATGCATTAAATGTCATAACTTCATGCATTTTGTGCATCTTGCTTTTATTTGTATGCATTGTTTCGTTTTTGATCTTACCTTTATGTTTCTGTTTTGTGTGAGTAAAAATCCAAAACCACATAAAAAGTGAAAAATTCAAAAAGTTTGATCGTATTTGTTTGAGCACATATCACATGTGAGTTTGGCCTTGTACCTTTGTACAAATGGTTTTGTGCATTTTCGAGCTTAGCTTGTTATTTTTGCACTTATATCTTTGTGGGAAAAATCTTGACATCTTTGTGTGATTGTTGTAAATCGATCTTCAAGCTTGTCATGAATGATTAGTTAATAGTCATGTTGGTTTTGATACTTGCGTAGACTTGTGCTTATATCTCTTCCCACTCTTTTATTTTTATTACTTAAAGAGCTCAATAAATGTAAATCTCAAAATGAAAAGAGATAATGAGCTGCAAAATCCGTCGCACATACTAGTATTTGACTAGGAAAAAGGGAAAGCGACTTGTATTGAAAATGTTTGATGCCCAAAAGGCAAAAGCTTGTTCATCAAATTGAAATATCAAAAATTTCAGGCATCAATCTCAAAAATGAGATGTATTGCTCAAAATGAGTTGTATTGATTCAAAATTATCAAATGATATGAATTGTAAGAAGCCAAATGAAAAGCTTCAATCTTATGTAATCATTTTCTTGTGGGAGGTCATATATGTTCATTTCTATAATTGAGATAGACCACTTGACTTAGTACTAGTTGTGTATGACTTAATTGAATTGATCATTGAAACTCCACTCTAGACTAAGGACTATTCCACATTTGATACACACACACAACACACATGCCTAATGTTCAATGAATGTCTTATTCATTTGTTAGATTGTACTTGTCTAAATGTGATGTGTGTGTGCTCAATCATATATGGTTCAATCCAAAAAGTTTTTTGATCATTTTATATGTTTTTGGAAGTGATTTTTATCACTCTTTGTGTTTATGTTTAGTGTTTACTTTGTTTTTCATTATTTAACCATGTTCTGTATTGAAAAACAGGTGTCAGTGTTTTTCGCGGCTCAGCTGGCGACTCGCCAGTCGCGAAACCCCAGTCGCGAGTTCATCCAGAAGCTTTTGGCGACTCACTCGCGGCTTGCTCGTGACTCACAAAAATTTTCGCGACTAAACCTCGCGACTTGCCTAGTCGCGATACGCCCAGGAATAGTTTTTTAAAGGGCTTTTTGTAGGAAACTTGTTTTAAACCCCTCCCATCCTCTCTAAAACCCCTCTTTCAATATTTTTGCATCAAAACTCAACCAATTTGAATGGTTTTTCATTCCATTAACATTTCTAAGGTAATTATAAATTCTTTTCATTATTTTTGATCCTTGGATTATGTTTTGGAGAGTTTTGTGCTCTTGGTTAGGATTTTTATCATAGGGGTTGGGAAAACTTAATTTTTGTCAAATTTCTTCCTGGGTTTGGTTTCTTTTGCTGATTTGCATTGGATGTTGGCCCCTTGTGGCAGAAAGAACATGTATTAAGGGTGGATTTCATGTTGTTCATGCATTGTTTCACATTATTGTTCATAGTGTGCATGCTAGGTGTTTAATAAAATGCCTCTTAGACATTTTCTTGCTTGTTTGGACTCCGATGAGTACCAAACTTTGGGGTTTCTCATGTTTCCTCATTAGGAACATATTTGGTTCATTGGTTGTGTATTTAACACACCTTACCCCACATGTGCATTTTTCATGCATTGGTCATGCATTGAACACAGCCACCTCTTGCACACACCTTTGTTACCCTTGTCATGCATTGGTCTTTACCTTATTTCTTCATCCTAGCATGTCATGTTTACCTTATGCTTTGTAGCATGTTACTTTGTCTTAGGTTTGAGCTTCATTTTCTCATTCATCTTGCACCCCTCATGCATCATTATCATTGTTCGTTCCTTCATCTCTTGCCCTCATTTCTTCTTGACCCTTTGTCTATTCCTGACAAAAAGGGGGAGAGTATACTCTAGAGAGTATATATCGGAGTGTTTTGTCATTTCTATATGACTCTTGTGCACATTCTTAGGGGGAGAAATTCTATTTCTCATGCACATTTGTACGGGGAGAGATTTTCCATAGTGGAGATGCATATACCAAGGGGGAGAAGACATTGTGTTAACTAGAAAACTGTGTTCTATTTGTTTTCTTGTTGGCTTTATGGTGCTTTGAGTTATGCTTTGTTGTTCTCATTGCATCATGTTTGTGCTTTGGACATGCATATATCCCTATGCTATTGTGCTTCATTGAATGCATGTTCGGTTGATCATTTGATTTGCTATGTGATCATTATAGTCATTTCTATATGACTGTTTTGGTGTATGATCAAGTTGCTCAAATGTTTCACATCATGTTTACTTGATCGCAATTTACTTGTTACATTATACTTGTCATTTTATTACTTGCTTTACCTCAAGGGTCTAACGTGTTTTGTGCAAGTGTTTCAGGTTACAAGTTTGTATGTTCCAAGTGCATCACAGCTTCTCATCATTCTGAAGGGGAGAGAAATTTTAAGCACTTTTAATTTATATTGTTTAAGTTTATATTCAGTATTTTGTGCTTTGTACCCATGTTGCTTATGTAAGCTTTTAGGGTTATGTTTTTATGCATATTTGTAGGCTTTATGGTTTGTACCATGCTTTATGCAGCCTTTTATGCTTTGTTCAAATCAGTACTTCTATCTAAATGTCTTGCATTTTCTTTTAAGTATTGTCACTCTTGTGCCCTTGTAGGATTGTTCCTAGATGCATATACTTAGTGTATTATGCATTGGTTGAGTGTTGGGCATACAAGTAACTTGCATTGTTCTTGTTAGCTTGTATGTTCAAGTGTTCATTCCAAGTGTGAATGAGCATTGTGATCACTACCTTGTAGTGATTGCTTATTTGATCAAGTCATGGTTTGTTTCTTAACTCCATTTTTGCTTGATCACATATTGCTTGCTTCATATGCATTTCATGCTTTTCTGCATACAATGATCATGGTGTATTGTTGTGTTTCAGGAGATTCATGCTCATATGATTCAAGAGCTGCACAGCTTCTAGATTTAGGTGTGAGTGAGTTTTGCCATTGTTCCCAAACTCACGTTTAAGTCTAGAGTCTGTTTTAGGGTGTTTTGTCACGGAATAGCCAAAGGGGGAGATTGTAAGGTTGAATTTAATCAACCATGTGTTGGCTTTATTCCGTGACAAATTTGCTTGTAATACAGCACTTAGAAACCCTGTATTTAGGTGGGAATCATGTAAGGGTAGTGTGTGAGAGAGTGTGAAGAAATGCTCAAGATAGTGCAGTGAAGCAGAGACTCGCAGCTAGGACTCGCGGGAGGCTTGTGGCTTACAAGCCGCCAAAAGTTACACACGCGCAGAGCATGCAAGGGAGTTGAACAGTCACGCCAGCTGGAGCACTACAGGACAAAAATTCAGACTGGCCATTCAGCTAGCTTGCGGCTTGAACTCGCGACTCAGTCAAGTCGCGAGGTCAAGTCGCTAGCCAGCCCTGTTTTGAAAAAAAACTGACTCTTTGCATTCCATTCTCACACCAGTATAAATACCCCTCATTCCCACAAAATATGGGTGGCCATTCAGAAAGAAAAACCCTAAGAGAGGTTTCTTCAAAACACCCACCCAATTAGAGAGAGCTACTTATTCTTAGAAAGAAATCTTTGTAGTCTCTTCTCATTCCCTCTCTCATTGTCATACCTATTGAGAGGAGATTTCTATCCAAACACTATCCACACCCATTTAGAGTGTTGAGTGTTTTTGGAGTTTTGGGAAGCATTGGAAGATGCCAAGGATGGCGGATGCTATGAATTATAGCAGAATCCGATAAGCTAGAAAAGAAAAAAGGTCGGCGTAACCTCGTTGGAGCAAGAAGCTTGGAGGGCTTAGGTACATCGGGTAGATTAGGCTTGGTGGGTCTATTGCTGTTCATGTATCCCAACTACATTTTCTAGTGGATTATTGACTGCTTGGAGGGCGGCGGAGAGGTTTTACGCCGAGGGCTTCGGTTTCCTCTTCGATAACACATCGTGTGTTGTCCTTGTGTTTGCATCTCTCTTCCCTTAATCTTTGCCTTTTATTTTCTGCTGTGGATGTGATTTTAATTGGTTTAGATTGGTTACCAATTCTGTTTATAGCTTGTGTTCATTTTCCGCACACTTAGTGTTTGTCATAAAACTTGAATTGGTTGTTTTGTAATTGGGGGTCTAAACGTTCAAGGGTGTTTATACACATATTTGAACTTTCAGTTTTTGGTCATAAATTTTTTTTAAACCAAAAAGATTTTTGTGTTTTGTATTTCACATCTTGGATTTATAATCAAGGATTGGCCATATTATCTTTACATAACAAGTTTATGTACCTTGTTTAGCTTTGATGAGCTTATTTATTGCACTTTACTAGTTGAAGTTTTGTAGTGCATGTTGTGTGGGAAAGATGTTGATGGTTTTTGATTACTATGTCTTAATCTTGAAGTCACATGTTTTTAAATGTTGGAGTTGAACTTTTAGAGAAAGGCATAAATAACCATCTCACCATTGTTCACTAGCCAATCATGAACACCTTAGTGCATATCATAAGATTTTGTGCTCGAGAAAGTGTAGCACATACACAAAAAGAATATAAGGTGTAATCTCGGTTTAATTGCTAAAATTGGTGTGTACATTATTGGACTTAATGTTAAAATAGTCAAATAAAATTGGTGTGTATATTATAAGGCAAAATTCAAGAAACTTACATGATTGCAAGCTTATGATCTAGGAGATGTGGGAGTTATATGATGTAACTCTTTAGGTGATAGTCTCTTTCAAATTCTATGTGATGAATTTTGTAGACATTGTGATTGATTTCTATTTACATATCACCTCACATGTATCTCAAGCTTTTGTTAGTTGCACACACTACACAAGTTACTCTTTGTTAAACTTGGTACATTATATTGTGTGTGGTCTTGTTGTGGCCATCCAAGATTATAGTTCCTTGATTTTAATGCAAAATGTCTTTAATATTTAAGTTTTGGAGACAAATTGATTAAAAAATCTTGCTTTTGGAAGATCTAGGTTGAATTCAAGTGTTTTTTTTAAAAAAAAACTTTTAATCTCATACTCATGCATTTTATTCATGAAATATTGTGCTTTGAGGAGTTTTTGCATTAAATTGCTGTTTTTTTTTTTTTCAAAAATTTTATTTTTCCATGCATCATTTATGTTTATCCTCAACTTAGTTTTTTTTTAAACTTGGTTTGTGTCTTTTTATTTATCTCCAACCCCTTTATTTTTCCCTAAAACTGTTTTTCCCAAAACTTGTTTTGTTTTTCCTATTTTTATAGGGGGAGAAGCTTGTTTTTAACCTTTGTTGTTCATAGGGGGAGTTGTCTCTATTTCCTATAGAGTTGAATTGTTTTGTGTTCCCTTCTTTCTCTATTTTCTCTTACTCTGTTGCGTATGTTTTCTGTCAACTCTTTGTTTGAGTTGTCTTTGTCAATGCGTGACAAAAAGGGTGAGAGATTTAGATGAAATGTGTGGAAAATACAAGAATGTTTTGTTTAGGGGAAATTAACTTTGAGTTAACATTGTTTTTGATGTATCTAACTTAGGGGGAGAGTTAGATTGCATATTTGTTGATTTACTGTTTTTGTTTTTCTGTCACACATGCATTTATGCGTTTGTTGAGTGTTTCAGGAAATATATAGGTTGATTCAGTCATGCTGCTGTCTACACTTGCAACTAATAGATAGTAGTTAGGTTGAATTATTTTTGGGCTATATGTAACTTTGAGCATTTCATGTTTGTGATGTGTTTTGTCACGGATTGCCAAAGGGGGAGATTGTTAGGTTCTAAGAAATTAGGAACTAATGTATTAGAATTTCAATTTGTATTACGTTGGCAAACCATGATCAAAACATAGAGTCTAGGTTTAGGCTTGCTCAAAGTATGTTTATTTGTGAAATTGGAATCGAGTGATTGCAGAATTTATTGGACTAAATCTGCAAGGCTCGATCAATCGAAAATTAGACTCGATCGATCGAACCACCTGCAGATTTATTTTTCTGCAGAGTTTCAGTTCAGCCCAAACTCTACTTAAACGTATTAGGGTTCAAGTAAAACTCTCCTATATATAAGGGAAACCCTAGAACGTTTTTTAAAGTGGTTTTTAGAGAGATTAGAGTGCCTCTTGTGCCTCTTTTTATTTTTAGGGTTTTGTATCCAAAGGCTCTCTAAAGGTTGTTCATATTTGCGGTTTGTGTAAATCTCTTGTGAGATCTAGAAGAGCTTTCCTTTACACAAACTTAGGATTTTCAAGGAGGAGATATTTTCTACACCTTGATGATCAGTTCAATTGCTGCCATTAAAGCTTAAAGAATACACAAGCGGGGGTGTTTGTAACTGGTGGGAATTCAAGAAAGAAGGAGTCCGTGGATTCGGAGCTTGCACGTGGTCGTGTCAGTAAGTTCTACTGGTTGGTAGCATTAGGAATTCAAGCGGGGGTGCTTGTAAGTCCTTTTATATGAACTTCGATTCTTTCAAGATAGTGGATTCAAGTTTACCTTGAGGATAGCTAGGTCAAATCCTCCCCAGGTTTTTATCGGTTTGGTTTTCTGGGTGATCATATCGTGTGTTATTTATTTTCCGCTGCTTTGCATGATTTGATCTTTATTATTGTGATAACCTAGACTTGTTTAATTGGACTAAGTAACAACTTGGCTAATTACCTAGGTTTAATCAATTGTTTAAGGGGTCTAAAAACTGTCAGAAGTTGTTGCCTTCTATAGTCATCAAAGGTGCTGATGATCTAAACTTTCAAGGGTAGTCTTGGAGTCACCAAGAAAGTTTGTGTTGATAACCTTTAAATGGAGTCTCAAAGTCACAAGTTTGGGTGCTTGTGTTGCAAAGGCCTAATAGAGAAAGAGTCCATGGATTTGGAGCTTTCACGTGGTCGTGTCAGTAAGTTCTACATGTGGTAGTAATAGGATGTTAGTGGTCTAAGTCTTATTGTAAACATCGATTCTCTATAGTGAATTTGCTTTTTACCTTGAGAATAACTAGGTTAAATCCTCCCCAAGTTTTTTACCGGTTTGGTTTTCCCGGGTGATCATATTATTGTGTTCTTAATATTTCTGCTACTTTACATATATGATTTATGTTTGTTTGACCTAGATCTAAATAATAAACCTAAGTGTCCACTTGGTTTATTAATTAGGTTAAACAATCTAGTTTACAGGGATCTAAAAACCTAACAATTACCCCTATCAGAGCGGTTTAGGTCTTGATTTAGGTTATTATACCTAGAGTTAATCCTCGATCCCTGTTATCATGTATAATTTTAAGTGTCTTAGTGTTTTTTAATGTAATGACTTGAACAAACAGAACACTATTGTTTCAGCTGATCTTTTTGAGGCTTGCGAAAGGAATCTGCCGAATTTATTCTTTCTCAGAAGATTGGTGTAATCCCTCAAATACACTCTACTTCATATGGATTTTCACCTACAAATCCAAAGCCTCATGCTATATGGGTGAGAAAAGATTCTCTGAGGTGAGTGTTACTGATTTGTCCATCATTTAATTCTTTTAGTGGACATGTTTACTTTTAGTTTTTGGTTGTTTTATTTTCTTAGGTTGTTTTGATTTTTCAAAAATCCAAAAGCATTGAAAATTTTCTTAGGTTTTTTTATTTGTTTTGAGGATTACATGAGTTATAATATCTCTTTCTTGATTTAGAACATGCTCGACATTGTGGAGAAACTTGAAAAGTATGTGTTATATAAGTGCTAAGCTATTTCTGATTTTGTGTGAGTATGTACTGGTTTGTACATGTACTCAAGGGTTAATAAAGAAATTGATATTTCTTGTTTGTGTACCCTCTATAGCTTAGTTAAACACTGTCATACATTGCATTTGCATTTTTAGTCATTTAGCATAATGTGTGCTTTTAGTTTTGGTCATAAAAATTTTTTTGAAACCAAAAAGATTTTTATTTCTTTTATATTACACATCATGAATGTGTAGTTAAGGTTGGTTATATGAAGTTTACATTTCATGCCTTTGTACCTTGTTTAGTTTTGATGAGTTTATTTTATATGCACTTTGCTAGTTTTAGCTATGTAGTGCATGTTGTGTGTGAGTTGTTTATAGTTTTTGATCACATGATTTTGATTTTGAAGTCACAACCTTTTGATTGTAAGGACTAAAAAATCCTAAGAGAAAAGCATAAATAACCATCTCACCATTGTTTATTAACCAATCATGAATACCTTAGTGCATATCATAAGATTTTGTACTCGAGAAAGTGTAGCACATCCACAAAAAGAAAATAAAGTGTAACCTTAAAAGAAAAAGAAAAAGAATAAAGAATAAAAAAGTTTATGCATTCAATAAGGCAAAATATATATATATATATATATATATATATATTTATATGCCTGATTGCAAGCTTGTTTTCTAGGAGATGTGAGAGTTATATGATGTAACTCTTTAGGTGATAGCCACTCTCAAATTTATGTGATGAATAATGTAGAAATTGTGCTTGATTACTATCTACAAATCACCTCACATGTATCTCATGCTTTTACTAGTTTACACACACATCAAAAGTTAGTCTTTGCTAAGCTTTGTACATAAAATTGTGTGTGAATCAATTTGGCCTTCCAAGATTATACACTTTGTGATGTTTGATGCAAAATTTGTTGAGGGTTGGTTTAAATTTTGAGAAGAAAAATCTAAAACTTTATTTTTGATAAACTTAAGTTGAAGATTATGTGTTTTGGAAACTTGTGGAATCATTCCCATGCATTACATGTCATGAAAAATCTTTTCAAAATTGATTATGCAGAAAAATTTCTGGTTTCTTCAAAAATTTTAAGTTTCAATCGATCGAATGTGTTTTTCGATCAGTCAAAAATTTTATGTTTTCAAAACATGACTTTCTACATGGCTCGATTGTTGTTCAATTGATTTTTGATCAATCGAATCTGATTTTTAAAAATTTCAATCAATCAAATCTAATTTTCGATCAATAGAAAATTTTCAGATTTTTCAAATCTAGATTCTGCCTCTCTCGATTGATACTCGATCAATTCTTGACCAATCGAAACTAGAAAATTTCTAGTTTTTAAGTTTTTGACCAATCTTTTTCATGCATAATTTATGTTTAGGATTCACATGCATTGTATTGTTTTCTGTTTCCATCTTGCATTTTTTCAGTCATATCTCTTATCGTTTTCACACATAACATGCATACACTTTGCTAAATTGGATACTCAACTTGATCTAAAAATTGATTGATTAATTTTTGAGTCCTTTGTACATTTTAGTATATGCTATTTTTCTTGATGTGTGAAATGCTGAAAACTGAAAATATTTTTTTGAGATATGATGGATGACAATGTGCAAACATTTTCTCTTAAACACATTGCATGCATATATTTATGGGTCACATATTGTCATGTTTGCATTTATCGAAAGAGAGAATATTTTTTTAAGTGTATCCTCAACTTATGTTTCTTTTAGTTTTTCCCCACCTCCTAGATTTTCCCAAAACTGTTTTTCCCAAAATATGTTTTGTTTTTCCTATTTTTAGAAGGGGAGAATAGTTTTTTTAAACCTTTGTTGTTCTTAGAGGGAGTTCTTGCTCTTCATAGGGTGAGTTGTCTCTATTCTCTATAGCGCTGGATTCATTTGTTTCCTTGATTCTCTATTTTCTCTTGAGTTTTGTTGCGTATATTTTTTGTTTACTCTTTGTTTGAGTTGTCTTTGTCAATACATGACAAAAGGGGGGAGAAATAGATGAAATGTGGGAATCCTGTTTGTTTTGTTTAGGGGGAGATGAAATTGTTTTTGAAAGGGAGAGAATATGAAAAGTTTTTGATGTATCTAACTTAGAGGGAGAGTTAGTTTACTTCTTCTTCTTCTTTTTTTTTTTTTTTTTTTTTTATATGTATATTGTGCTTCATTTTGTTTATATGTCTTTCTTTCCACACATATGTTGATGTGTTCTTTTGAGTGTTTCAGGAAAGACAGGTACATTCTGATCAAGACTTTCTACCTTTTCTTACAACTTCTAGGTTAGGAGTCCTAGATTAGAATTTTTGTTGTATTTGGACATTTTTATTGTATTGGGTTGTTCTTGTATTTGAGCATTTTCATATTGTATGTAAGTTTTGTCACAAATTGCCAAAGGGGAAGATTGTTAGGTTGTAAAAGTTTAGAACAATTGGCAAACTATGAACATAAACTTATCTAGTTATAGATCCTAGAGTCTATAGGTATTATTAAACAATGTTAAAGGTGATTCAAGTCAAGGTTCAAGAACATACAAGCTATAGAAAGAAGAATTCAGAATCTGCCTGGTTCAACCGATCAGGAGACAGGCTCGATTGATCGAGAGTCATATTTGCAGAATTTTAATTAAGCCCGAACAACAGTTTAAGCCCAAAAAGGATTAGGGTTTCAAATCTACTTCTTCTAGTATATAAAAGAAACCTTAAGCACGTTTTTATAAGGCTTTCCAAAGAGAGAAGAGTGTGCCCCTTTTGTATCTAGTGTTTTATACCCAAAAAGCTCTCTCGTGTCTTCTATCGGTGTTATTCCTTGAAGAAACTTAAGATCAGGTGTTGTAGAAGTTGTTGCCTTCTCTAGTCATCAAAGGTGTTGATGATTTAAACCTTCAAGGGTAGTCTTGGAGTCATAAACAGGAGAGTTTGTATTGATAACCTTTAAGTGGAATCTCAAAGTCACATGTGTGGGTGCTTGTGTTGCAAAGACCTAATAGAGAAAGAGTCTGTGGATTTGGATCTTGCACGTGGTCGTGTCAGTAAGTTCTACATGTGGTAGCAATAGGATGTTTGTGGTCTAAGTCTTATTGTAAACTTCAATTCTCTATAGTGAGTTTTCTTTTTACCTTGACGATAACTAGGTTAAATCCTCCCTAGGTTTTTTACCGTTTTTGTTTTCTTAGGAGATCATATCATTGTGTTCTTTATATTTCCGCTACTTTACATGTATGATTTATGTTTGTTTGATCTTGATCTGAATAATAAACCTAAGTGTCCACTCGGTTTATTAATTAGGTTAAACAATCTAGTTTACATGGATCTAAAAACCTAACAATTACCCCTAAATCACATTCCCCCATGACCTCACCAAAAACTTTAAGAACACTGTTGTAATCTAAAAGACTTACAAATCATTTAATTCAAAATCTATCAAAATGAGACAGCTAAAGAACGACGCAATCAAATACAAATAGGAACATTATTCTATGAACAAGCCCCAAATAAGATCTCTCATAATAAAAACATTCTGCTGGGTCTGAATATTGTTAAGCCATTAAAATATATTCTGCACAACATTGAGCATAGTTGTCATATGGTTTTGATAGAAAGAACTAAACAAATATATATCTATAGACTCGAACCAAAGTTACCTCAAACCTGTACCTCATAACAGCCACACGCCCACACACAATGACACAAACACAAACATTTAGACCCGTACCTCATAAAAATAGAAAACATCCTATTATGTTCGTGATGAAATCTATGTTGAGAATGACGCTTAAATGGAATCAATGATTCAATAGTATATAAATTTGTTTCTAATAAAGACAAAAGAAAACATTAAAATTGGTACCTTATTTCCAACTTTGCTAGAGAGAAAAAAGAGGTAGAGAGCTACATTAGGTAATGTCAAATAAACTAATGATATTTTTGTTTAAAATATCATGCATGAGCATATAAGAGAGACAAAAGAAATACCAATGATATTTGACATTCCAAGGGACACATGGCATTATTTGATTAGCCATAGTGCTATAATTTAAAAAAACACATGGCATTATTTGAATAGTGACAATTTGCATTCTCATCAAATTCCCCTACACTTAACTTTTACTCGTCCTCAGGCAAAACTTAAATTCACTTTCCCAAAAACACCA
>NC_065537.1:11405621-11440621 GCF_932294415.1 Quercus robur
AACAGTCAACCCCTTTCCTCATATAACTACCTCTTTGGCGCTCGGGCCAACTACAAGTTATGCGATGATGGGTTCCAGAATTCTGGCAAAACCAATCCCATTGCCAAATCTACTAAGCACTTACAGGACATGGCTAGCGCCGGTGGATATCTAGCAACTTTAGTTTAAACATGGAAAAGAGCAGTTGAGAGAGAGACCGATGTCCAGATCTGTGATGAGCAAAATATTTGTAACTATGTGCTGGTGCAAAGAATAAAAGATCTTAATCTTCAATCTTTATGATGTTGTAGTGCAAGTAAGCCCTAGAAGTATTATGGTGAAAAATTATAATTTTTTTCCTTTTATTATCTGGTGAGATATTTGTTAAAATAACTATTGTTGATCTTAAGATGTTGAAAAAATGTCCTTTTTTTTTTCTTATTAATAATTAGCATTTTGTAAAAAATATTGTTAAAAAGTTTGTAACTTTAGCATTTTTCAAATATTATCCGGGTAGGGGAGGCAAAATGATAAGCTTTCCTTAAAAAATTTCAAATGGGTTAGGATAACTCCAAAAAATATATATCTACTAAATTTTTCCAAAACTTTTGGGGGTGCCAAGGCCCCCTTCGGTCTCAACGTGGCTTCGCCACTGGTACCTCTTACAAAAAATATTTTCTTGGATATAGTCCATAAGAAACCTAATTATATACAAAATCTAATAAAATATAATTTGAATATATGGACATAAAAAATAAATAAAGATGCAAAGAACAACGAATGATACTAGTTGCAGGTGCAAGTCAAGCCACTGGAAAAATAAAGCTATTTATTTTACATAATTAGAATAAGAGCAAAGCATACAGTGGAGAACAGCTCATGATTTGTTGTGAAAATGTCATGAACATAACGTTACTCCAAAAATAATTTTGGCCCCAAAACCTAATCCTTAACCCTTAAAAATGAAAAATGAACCCAAATAACAAAAACTAAAAATAAAAATAACCCTAGACAAAAACAAATTATTAACCAAAAAGTCAATTCAAAACAAAAAATTAAAAATCCCTAATAATTCAAATTTGTAGATAGTTCAACGCGTCACATAAAAATAATCTCTAATTTCATTTTTTCTTAAAAAATGATATCAAGATAAATACCATGGTAGTGCATTCTTCTTTTTAGTATTAGCAATTATATTCTCTTTGGTTTTCTAGCCAGCAATTTTGAATGCTCTTCTTACTGATTTGGCTCGCAATTGTAGCAAATCTCTCTCTCTCTCTCTCTCTCTCTCTCTAAAATGCAAATGCACCCTCAAAGTTTAACAGAAATTCATTTAAATCCTTTAACTTTACTTTCATTTAATTGAGTTATCTATTGTTAGGTTCTAAAGATTTAGGATTAAATATTTAGAATTATATTTTGTATTTGTTGGCAAACCGAGAACAAAACACGTCTAGTCTATGTGTTAGGCATTGCTCAAAGGTGTATGTTTCAAGCTTCAATTTTGAGCTGACTGCAAAAAAATAATAGTCAGAATCTACCAAGCTCAATCGATCGAAAATTAGGTTCGACCAATCGAAAATCATAGAAATTAGATTTTGTAGAATTTTTAAATAACACCTAAGCCCGCAAAAATGTTTAGGGTTTCAATCTAGTTTGTCCACATATAAAGGGGAAACACTAGCTACGTTTTGAAGTTATTTTTGGAAGACTTATGTGATTAATGAGTTGAGTGATTTATGACTTCTCTCTTATGTTCATTTGTTTGTTCTGGTTTTGTCACAGATTGCCAAAGGGGGAGATTGTTAGGATATGTGTGATTCACTTGTTAGGAATATATGTCACTATTTTATATAATTGGCTAATCCTTTGACAAAACATACTTTACTTGTAATTTGGTAGATCTAGGATGTGTTTAATACTTCAAGAAACCCTGTTTCAAGCTCAAATGTTGAAGGCATGCAAGTCTGTCCAAGATTCAAGTGTGAAAAGTGCTATTCATTAAAGCTCAACAGCTAGCAATCTATCAAGACTTGTAGAGCAGTTCTAGACTGTGGTTCGACAGTAGCTCGATAGATAGGGTATCTGTCGAAGTTTATGAAATTCAGTTTTCTGATCTGTTTTTCATTCAATCTGTGATTGTATGTTGGGCTTTCTTTTCTCACAACCCTAGACATATAAAATGATTATTTTAAGGGCCGTCAAAGGTGACACAAGTTGCACAAGTGTTAAGCAAAGTTTGTTCATGCAAATTGTGACCGGAGACAGAATTTGCCCTAGTTCATCTTTCTTATGAAGAAACTGCTGTGTTTGTGCACCATAGGGTTTTGTAACCAAGGAGTTTATTGATCTTCATCATGTGATCAATTGAAGAACTTTGCAGTCAACAACTTTCTCTAGTTGGTGATTAAAGTCGCGTACAAGGATCCGTGCAATTGGTTAATCACGTACTAGGAGTCGTGCATTACAAGGAGAGATTGTCACTACAGAACAAGTCCAATTGGGTATTGTGGTAAGGGTTCAACTGTAGGTTGGTATAAGATACTGGGATTCCTTTACTTGTAACCGCTTGTTATGATAATAGTGGATTCTCAGGAGCGGTGACCTGAAAATCACCCGATGGGGTTTTTGCCGTGTAGGTTTTCCCCATTCATAAACAAATCACCATGTCAATTTATTTTCCACTGCATACTTAGTTTAATTGGTGATTTATTTGTGCTACCACGTGCTTTGCATGTTAATTTGATTAATTAATAAACTTGGCTAATTAATCAAATAATTTATCACAAGGGGTCAATACGTTTTTGGCCTATCAAAATATAATAATAATAAATAAATAAATCATAAAAAAAGGGTTTTTGTATTACACATTTTCAAGTTGTGTAATTAAGGTTGGACTAAGAAATTTGCATTTCATGACTGTGTACCTTGTTTTGCTTTGATGAGTTTTATTTTCTGCACTTTGCTAGTTTGTGTTATGTAGTGCTTATATTGTGTGAGTTGTTTATGGTTTTTAAACACATGCTCCTGATTTTGAAGTCACATTCTTTTGATTGTAAGAATTAAAAAATCCTAGGAGAAAGGCATAAATAACCATCTCACCACTATTTCTCGCCAATCATGAACACTTGTGTGCAAATCATAAAAGTCGTGCTTAGCAAGGTGTAGCACTTGCACAGCAAGATATTTAATGTGTTGCTGTCAAAATAAATAAAAGAAGCAAAAAGCAAAAAGAAAAACAAAGAAAAATATGCTTCGAAAGAAAAAGAAAAGCAAAAGAAATAAATTTAAAAAAATTGCATGGTTGCAAGCGTGTTTTCTAGGAGATATGAGAGTTATATGATGTAATTCTTTAAGTGATAGTCACTCTCAAACTTTTGTGATTGATAATATAGAAATTGTGTTTATTTTCCATCTACATATCACCTTTTGGGTATTTCATACACTTACTAGTCGCACACACCACAAGCAAATCTTTGTTAAACTCTGTGCATGTGATTGTGTGTTAATTTTTGTGGCCTTTCAAGATTTAACTTCTTGATATATTTAATACTTTTTGGGGGTGTGAGGTAAGAAGTGTGTGATGAAATTTTTTTTGGCTTAACAAAGAATTTTTTTTTGAATGGAAAGATTTTTTTTGAAAACCTTTGGAGTCATTAACATGCATCGCATATCATAAAAATTTGTTTTACAAATGGTTCTGCAGAAAATTTCCAAGTTTTTCAAAAATTTCTAATTCTTTAGGATTCGATCGATCGAACCTATTTTTCGACCGATCGAAAAGAAAAAGAAAAAACCCAGTTTTAAGGCTTAAACTCTCAGGTTATCTTAATTCCTTTCTCGATTCCTCTCAACTGATCGAAAATTGTATTTTTGAAACAAATAGGAATCAAATCACAGCTCTTTATAGCTTTGTCCTCTTCTTCTTCGATTTCTCTCTCGATCCCTTCTCACAATTTTTTTTTTTTTTTTGTCTTTTTCAAAGTCAAAGTCTCAAAGGTTTTCTTCCTCAACACCAAGTAAGAATCTTTTACCCCTTCATTTTGTTTAAATTACATGCATTCATGTATTTTCATCAAACATTTTCAAGTTTTCGAACTAAAGAGTTTTTAGGTTTTTTATTTATTTATTTATGATGTTGAGTGTTTTGATCCAATTTATTGGATGGGTTTTTATTCATGCATCATATTAACAAGATCCTTAGGCTTTAATTTAAAAAATTTCATGATTTCTTTAGAATTTTGAAATTAGGGTTTATGTGTTCATGAGAAAATTGGGGATTTTGTTCAATTGGGCTAAATTGATTGAAATTGACTCTTAATATTGCTTAATTGGGTGATTATAACATGTTTTATACTTGTATTTTTTTTTGTTCAATTGATCAATATAAGAGTTTTTTTTTTAAAAATTCGGGTTTTCAAAGTTGGGGATTTTGCTACATTTCTAACTTTCTTGGTCAATTTTCAAAATTGAGATGAAATTGAATTGTTTTAGAGCATTAGATCATGCATCATCTATGTTGTAAAGTTGTTATTTACAACTATTTTATGTTGGCTTTAATTCTATACTATATTTGATTGTATTTTTGTTCAATCATTTGTACCCTATATTTTATGTGGGATTTTATTGTATGGGTTGTGTGTGAGAGAGAGTGTGAAGACTCAAGCGTCTATTAAAGACAAAGTGGATTTCGTGAGAAGTGAGCCACGTGCAAAGCACATGACTGGAATGCGAAGAGTCATGACAGCTAGTTTTCGCGAGTATTTCGCAAGTAAGGCCTTCCTGCGAAATACTCACAAAACATTTTGTTTTGCTATTTTGGCATATCTGTTACACCATGTCTTCACCCACACTATATATACCCATATTACCCACATATTGGAAGGAGTGTTTTTCTAAGAGAAAACCCTAGATATTACCCTTGAGAGTTAGAGATTGATATACCCACAATCCTCTACACAATCCTTTTTGGTTCTCCTCAACTCCTACCTCTCCATATCCAAATCCTTGAGAGATTGATAGCCCAAACACTTACCATACCCATTCTGAGTGTAAAGTGAGGTTTCGGTGTTGCTAGGAAGCATTGGAAGAAACCATTTGTTTGGTGGATGCAATCAGGTTGAATTGCGTGATCCGAAGAGCTAGAAAAGACAAGGCTTTGTTAGTAGCAAGAGCATGGAGGGCTCAAGTACATGGGGTAGACTAGTCTTGGAGGGTCTTTTGTTATTCGTGTACTCCAACTTACTCTCTAGTGGACCAATTTACCGCTTGGAGGGCAGTGGAGAGGTTTTTCACCGAGTTCTTTGGTTTCCTCTTCGATAACACGTCTTGGTGTTATCTTGTGTTTGCATCTGTCTTCCCTACTCTTTTAGCTTTCATTTTATTGCTGTTATTTGATGAAAATGGCTTAGAGTAGTTTATTGTTTGTTCGCTCACATTCACTCTTTTTCCACACTTAGTTAAATTAGAGTAAAATCAACCAAGCCGTAATTTTTTATTTGGGGTCTAAACAAGCTCTTGTGTTTTTACACAAATTTGAGCTTTCATATGTACTAGTGTCATGCATCATATAGTTTTTCAAAAATTTCATGTTATCCTAGTTCTAACTTTATCTGATGTAGTCTGCCCTTGTTTTTTGTTTGTGCTTTTTCCTAAACCTTAGACATGGCTCCTAAGGTTGGTAGGAAATTCAAAACCAAAGCAAATAGAAACTCTGCTTCTTTTTCTTTTGCCTCTCCTTTGGTGGGTTAGGTTTCTTTCTACTAAGACTAGGGAAGTTTATGAGACCTCAACCAAGTATAAGTCTATATGGGGAGAGAGAGAGATTGTTCCAGATGAGTTAGATCATTCCATACATAGGAATCTAGTGTCTAGGAATTGGGTTTCTTTGTGTGATATTTTTTATCCTTCTCCAACTGCTTTGATTATAGAGTTTTACTCAAATTTCTCTATTTATCATGAGGATACAAGTGGTCATTATTTGACTACATGAATTAGAGGTAAAGAGTTTAGGATTACTAAACGTGTAGTCTTTGAAACTCTAGGTGTACCTTTAGTTCGTAAACCCACATATCCATACATTGAGTTTCCACCAGTAGATGATATCATGTCTTTACTTTGTGGTGGGTTAGTTTCTTGGGGATCTGAACCAAGAATAAACTCATGCGAGTTTACTAAGCTTAACTATCTTTATTTAAGGATATCCTTCCATAATATCTTCCCTATCTCTCATGTTCATACTGTTCCTATAGATAGGTGTGCATTCCTTTATGCTCTTATCACAGATGGTTCTATATGTTTTCCTTCCCTATTCATTCAAACTATTGTTGATATTTATAGGAGTAAGTCCAAAGCACAAAAGCTATTTTTTTTCCTGTGTATATATATAGGGTGTTGAACTTGAAAGTTCAAAAACATGTACAAAACACATTTGAACGTTTAGACCCCCAAATTACAACTTAACCAATACAAGCAATATGTCAAACAACTAGTGTGCGGAAACTTAACACATGCTATAATACGAAATTGGTTAAAGACTATCTAAGCCAAAACAAAATAAAACCACAGCAGATAATAAAAAGGCAAAGATAGAGAGGAAGGAAGATGCAAACACAAAGACAACACGCGATGTGTTATCGAAGAGGAAACCGAAGTCCTCGGCGAAAAACCTCTCCGCCGCCCTCCAAGCGGTAAGCAATCCACTAGAAAATACAGTTGGGATACAAGGACAGCAATAGACCCTCCAAGCCTAATCTACCCAGTGCACCTAAGCCCTCCAAGCTTCTTGCTCCAACGAGGTTGCGCCGAACCTTTTTCTTTTCTAGCTTCCCGGATTCCGCTACTAGACCGTAGCATCAACCAATGAAGATTGGTTCCTTCCTAACTGCTTCCCAGAAATCCAAACAACTGTCTCACAGTGATGATGATGGTGAGAACCAAATTTGGTATAATGCCTCTCAAGGATTTGACAATGGAGAGGAAGAGAGTAGAGGAATTTAAAGAGACTCTAAGGTATAGATTGTGGGTGAAACAATCTTGTTTTTCTTTAGGGTTTCTCTCACAAAATTCTCTCACAAAATTCTCTCTCTGGAAGCTCTCTTTCAATCGTGGGTAAAAGGGGTATTTATACTCGAGTGGGAGAGGAATGTGAAACGTCAGGTTTTACAAAACAGGGGTGGCTCGCGGCTTGACCTCGCGGCTTGACTAAGTCGCGAGATCCAGTCACGAGTTAACCGTATGGCCAGTTGTCCTGTTTTGTCATGTAGTGCTCCAGCTAGCATGACTGTTCATCTTCCAGCATGCTTGGCACGTGTGCTGCTTCTGGCAGCTTGCAGCCGCGAGTCTCTGTTTTCTTGCACACTCTTAAGCAATCTTCACTCTATCTCACTCACTACCCTTACAACAAACCCACCTAAATACAGGGTTACTAAATGCTGAATTACAAGCAAATTTGGCACGGAATAAAGCCAATTAGATGGTTGAATAAATTCAACCTTACAGAACTTTCTAGGGTTATCAAACTTTCCTCCTTTAGAGTTAGTTCATATCACTGCCCCTATAGAAGCCACTTTTCTCAGATAGGGACAAGCTCAATGAAGAGTGTTGAACCAAGCACTAGGACTTCAAAGAGACCAAGAGGTGAGGCTTCTACTACGGCTCTTGCCTCAAGTGATATGCCTGCTACTGAGGAGCTACATGTGAATCCTACTGTAGCTATGGATCCTTCTGGTGATGAGGATGTTGTTGACCTTATAGTTACCCCTCTTCTCTCACTACGTACCATGATGGAGTCATTTTTTACTACTCAAGTAGCCATAATGGATAGCTTATTGATGAGTTACTTACTGAGGTGGCTGCCTTGAGAGCTAATTTTGCCGAGTATAGGACTACTTTTCCACCTCCTTCACACTCTGATGCTTGATGGTTACCTTGGGCAATTCGTAACAAAAAGGGGAAGTAGATTTTATGAGGTTTGGGCAAGGGCTCTTGTATTTAGGGGGAGTTACATTTAAGATGAGAGATTTTGATGTAATTTTTTTATTTCCATGTATATTTGTTTTGTTTTATTGTTCTTGTTTCACAAACATTGTTGGTTCATTGACTGTGATAGTATATTTGATGTTTATTCATTTGATATTCTATATATTTTTATGTTTTTGTGAATTCAAGTTCAATTTTTATTTGTTGGATTTGTACTGTATTTTCCACACATGCATTTATGATTTGTTTTTAGTGTTTCAGGAATTTACAGGTTAATTCTTTCAATAGCTGCTGTCTATACTAGTAACTAATAGTTAGCAGCTGTGATAGAATTATATTAGGGCAATACTTTGTGAAAGTTCAAAAACGTGTACAAAAACACTTTTGAACGTTTAGACCCCCAAAAACCAACTTAACCAACCCAAGCAATATGTCAAACAACTAGTGTGCGGAAACTTAACATATGCTATAATATGGAATTGATTAAACAACTATCTAAGCCATAACAAAATAAACCACAGCAGATAATGTAAAGGCAGAGATAGAGAGGAAGGAAGATGCAAACACAGAGATAACACCCGGATGTGTTATCGAAGAGGAAACCGAAGACCTCGGCGAAAAACCTCTCCGCCGCCCTCCAAGCGGTAATCAATCCACTAGAAAATACAGTTGGGATACAAGGACAGCAATAGACCCTCCAAGCCTAATCTACCCAATGCACCTAAGCCCTCCAAGCTTCTTGCTCCAACGAGGTTGCGCCGAACCTTTTTCTTTTCTAGCTTTCCGGATTCCGCTACTACACCGTAGCATCAACCAATGAAGATTGGCTCCTTCCTAACTGCTTCCCAGAACTCCAAACGACTGTCTCACAGAGATGATAATGGTGAGAACCAGGTTTGGTATAAAGCCTCTCAAGGATTTGACAATGGAGAGGAAGAGAGTGAGGGATTTTGATGAGACTCTAAGGTAGAGATTGTGGGTGAAACAATCTGGTTTTTCTTTAGGGTTTCTCTCTCAAAATTCTCTCTGGAAGCTCTCTTTCAATCGTGTGTTAAAAGGGTATTTATATTGGAGTGAAGAGGAATGCGAAACGTCAGGTTTTCCAAAACAGGGGTGGCTCGCGGCTTGACCTCGCGGCTTGACTAAGTCGCGAGTTCCAGTCGCGAGTTAACCGTATGGCCAGTTGTCCTGTTTTGTCCTGTAGTGCTCCAGCTAGCATGACTGTTCATCTTCCAGCATGCTTGGCACGTGTGCATCTTCTGGCGGGTTGAAGCCGCGAGTCCAGCCGCGAGTCCCAGCCGCGACACTCTGTTTTCTTGCACATTCTTGAGCAATCTTCACACTATCTCACTCACTACCCTTACAACAATCCCACCTAAATACAGGGTTACTAAATGCTGAATTACAAGCAAATTTGGCACGGAATAAAGCCAATTAGATGGTTGAATAAATTCAACCTTACAATCTCCCCCTTTGGCTATTCCGTGACAAAACCCTAAAACAGACTCTAGACTTAACATGTGAGTTGAGAACAGTTGATCAAAACTCACTCACACCTAACTCTAGAAGCTGTGAAGCACTTGAATCATATGAACATAAACTCCTGAAACACAACAATACACCATGATCATTGTAAGC
This sequence comes from Quercus robur, assembly GCF_932294415.1. NCBI lineage: Eukaryota > Viridiplantae > Streptophyta > Magnoliopsida > Fagales > Fagaceae > Quercus > Quercus robur. Next base: position 11,415,219 of record NC_065537.1, read on the forward strand.
AGAAAATTATTAATGCATATGAAACAGGCAATATGAGATCAAGCAAAGATGGAGTTAATAAACAAACCATGGCTTGATCAACCACGTGAACACCACAAGGTAGTGATCACAGTGCTCATTCACACTTGGAATGAACACAAGGACATACAAGTTAACAAGCACAAGGCAAGACACTTGTATGCTCAACACTCAACCAATGCATAGCACACAAGGCATATGCATCTAGGAACAATCCTACAAGGGCACAAGAGCGACAGTACATAGACCAAAATGCAGAACATTTAGATTAAGTACTGAATTCAACATAGCATAAAGGCTGCACTTAAGCATGGTACATACCATAAAGCCTACAAACTATGCATAAGACAATAACCCTAAAAGCTTACATAAGCATATGGGTACAAACACATTATATTGAATAAAAACTTAAACAATATAAACTAAAAGTGCATAAAGTTTCTCCCCTTCAAAGTGATGAGAAGCTGTGATGCACTTGGAACATATATACTTGTAACCTGAAACACTTGCACAAAACACATTAGACCCTCAAGGTAAAGCAAGTAATAAAAGAACAAGTATAATGTAACAAGCAAATTACGATCAAGTAAACATGATGTGAAACATGTGAGCAACTTGATCATACACCAAAACAGTCATATAGAAATGACTACAATGATCACATAGCAAAGCAAATGATCATTCGAACATGCATTCAATGAAGCACAATAACATAGGGATATATGCATGTCCAAAGCACAAACATGATGCAATGAGAACATGAAAGCATAACACAAAGCACCATAAAGCCAACAAGAAAACAAACAGAACAAGGTTTTCTAGTTAACACAATGTCTTCTCCCCCTTGGTATATGCATCTCCCCTATGGAATATCTCTCCCTCTACAAATGTGCATGAGAAATAGAATTTCTCCCCCTAAGGATGTGCACAAGAGTCATATAGAAAGGACAAAATACTCCGAAACATTCTCTAGAGTATACTCTCCCCCTTTTTGTCAGGAATAGACAAAGGGTCAAGAAGTAACGAGGGCAAGAGATGAAGGTATGAACAATGCTAATGATGCATGAGGGGTGCAAGATGAATGAAAAAATGAAGCTCAAACCTAAGACAAAGTAACATGCTACAAAGCATAAGGTAAGCATGACATGCTAGGATGAAACAGCAAGGTCAAGACCAATGCATGACAAGGGTAGCAAAGGTGTGTGCAAGAGGTGGCCAAGTGCAATGCATGATCAATGCATGAAAAATGCACATGTGGGGCAAAATGTGTTAAAATACACAACCAATGAACCAAACATGTTCCTAATGAGGAAACATGAGAAACCCCAAATTTTGGTACTCATCGGAGTCCAAACAAGCGAGAAAATGTCTAAGAGGCATTTTATCAAACACCTAGCATGCACACTATAAACAAAAATGTGAAACAATGCATGAACATCATGAAAACCACCCTTAATACATGTTCTTACTGCCACAAGGGGCCAACATCCAATGCATATCAACAAAAGAAACCAATCCCATGAAGAAAATTGACAAAAAAATAAGTTTTCCCAACCCCTATGATGAAAATCCCAACCAAGAGCACAAAACTCTCCAAAACATAATCTAAGGATCAAAATCAATGAAAAGAGTTTATAATTACCTTAGAGATGTTAATGGATTGAAAAACCATTCAAATTGGTTGGGTTTTGATGTAAAAATATTGAAAGAGGGGTTTTAGAGAGGATGGGAGAGGTTTAAAACAAGTTTCCCACGAAAAAGCTCTTTAAAAAGCTGATTCTGGGCGACTCGCGACTGGCGAGTCGCGAGCCAAGTCGCGAGCGAGCCGCGAAACCTCTCTGTCTGAGCTCGCGGCTTAGACTCGCGGCTTGCAAGCCGCCAAACCGACCAGCCAAAACTGGCAGCTTGCTGGTAGCTCACGCAAGTAGCCAAAATGAGTGGCCAAAAAATCTGACACTTGTTTTTCAAACCAGAACATGTTTAAACATTGAAAAACAAAGTAAGCACTAAACATAAACTCAAAGAGTGATAAAAATCACTTCCAAAAACATATAAAATGATCAAAAATCTTTTTGGATTGAACCATATATGATTGAGCACACACACATCACATTTAGACAAGTACAATCTAACAAATGAATAAGACATTCATTGAACATAAGGCAAGTGTGTTATGTGTGTGTATCAAATGTGGAATAGTCCTTAGTCTAGAATGAAGCTTCAATGATCAATTCAATCAAGTCATACACAACTAGTACTAAGTCAAGTGGTATATCTCAATTATAGAAGTGAACATATATGACCTCCCACAAGAAAATGATTACATAAGATTGAAGCTTTTCATTTGGCTTCTTACAATTCATATCATTTGATCATTTTGAATCAATACAACTCATTTTGAGCAATACATCTCATTTTTGAGATTGATGCCTGAAATTTTTGATATTTCAATTTGATGAACAAGCCTTTGGCTTTTTGGGCATCATACATTTTCATATAAGTCGCTTTCCCTTTTTCCTAGTCGAATACTAGTATGTGCGACGGCTTTTGCAGCTCATTATCTCTTTTCATTTTGAGATTTACATTTATTGAGCTCTTTAAGCAATAAAGATAAAAGAGTGGGAAGAGATATAAGCACAAGTCTACGCATGTATCAAAACCAACATGACTATTGACAAATCATTCATGACAAGCTTGAAGATCGATTTACAACAATCACACAAAGATGTCAAGATTTTTCCCACAAAGATATAAGTGCAAAAATAACAAGCTAAGCTTGAAAATGCACAAAGCCATTTGTACAAAGGTACAAGGCCAAACTCACATGTGATATGTGCTCAAACATATACGATCAAACTTTTTGAATTTTTCACTTTTTATGTGGTTTTGGATTTTTTACTCACACAAAATAGAAACATAAAAGTAAGATCAAAAACGAAACAATGCATACAAATAAATGCAAGATGCACAAAATGCATGAAGATATGACATTTAATGCATGAAGGGTCCTACAAAGATCGAAAGAATTAGATCAAGGACCAAAAGAGCAAAAGCTCAACCATAGGAACCCTTCCTCATCCAAACGGAACGATTGTTTGGAATGAGTGTCTCAAGAGAAGCGAGACGAGGGTTGGAAGAATGAGAACCGGAGATGCACATAGTCAAGGAGTTAAGAGCATTAAACATTTTCTTTAACAACATGCTATTTTCACTCAAATCCAGTTTACTCTTTTTAGCACAACTTCCAAAAAGCTCAAGTTTCTCTTTTCTTTTGATTCTCTTAAGAGCTTGAAACTTAGAGCAATGAGGTCTTAGATGACCAAAGGCACCACAATGGTGACAAATAATGTGTTTAGGTCTACTAGGCTTTTTGGGAATGGATCTAGCAACATGGTTTTGTTCCCTCTTCAACTTATGACATTGAGGTCTTATATGACCAATCACACCACAATGGTGGCAAGTTGGAACAAACTTAGATCCATCCAAAGCCTTAGGTTGAGACCTAAACGAAGGCTTTGACTTAACAGCCTTTCTCTCCACCTTTTGATTTCTTTTATGTGGAGGAATGTACACCGATTTGTCCTTTAAGGTAGAACACACACTAGGCACAAAATCGGGTACCACAACATGATTGCAACAAACATTATCATCCTTTTTAACAATAGGTTCAGCAATCAAACACTTGGCATGCATCTTAAGAGATTCATTTTCACATTTAAGATCATCAACAAGTTTGTTAGACAAAACAAGTTTAGCATCCAAGTCCATATTCAAACATTCAGACTCTTTCAGCTTTTCAAGAGAAATTTCAGCAAGTTTTTTATATTTCTCAACCAATTTGTTGGATTCATTGAGCTTAGCAATCAAATCATCCTTTTCACAAAATAACTTGCTCAAATTCTTTTGAAACTTCTTAGCATTTTTCTTGAAGAGTTTGTTAACAACACCCATAGATTCAAATAACATGTCATCACACTTATGAGGATTAACACTCATAGAGGCAATTTCACAAACACGTGGCATGTTACATTCATTACCAACCAAATCATGCAAAGAGTCATACAAAGCACAATCCATGGCAAATAAACACAAGGGGTCAAGGATCACACTTAGGTATTTAAACCACAACAAGTGTACCCGCTCTGATACCAATTAAAAGTTCAAAAACGTGTACAAAAACACTTTTGAACGTTTAGACCCCCAAAAACCAACTTAACCAACCCAAGCAATATGTCAAACAACTAGTGTGCGGAAACTTAACATATGCTATAATATGGAATTGATTAAACAACTATCTAAGCCATAACAAAATAAACCACAGCAGATAATGTAAAGGCAGAGATAGAGAGGAAGGAAGATGCAAACACAGAGATAACACCCGGATGTGTTATCGAAGAGGAAACCGAAGACCTCGGCGAAAAACCTCTCCGCCGCCCTCCAAGCGGTAATCAATCCACTAGAAAATACAGTTGGGATACAAGGACAGCAATAGACCCTCCAAGCCTAATCTACCCAATGCACCTAAGCCCTCCAAGCTTCTTGCTCCAACGAGGTTGCGCCGAACCTTTTTCTTTTCTAGCTTTCCGGATTCCGCTACTACACCGTAGCATCAACCAATGAAGATTGGCTCCTTCCTAACTGCTTCCCAGAACTCCAAACGACTGTCTCACAGAGATGATAATGGTGAGAACCAGGTTTGGTATAAAGCCTCTCAAGGATTTGACAATGGAGAGGAAGAGAGTGAGGGATTTTGATGAGACTCTAAGGTAGAGATTGTGGGTGAAACAATCTGGTTTTTCTTTAGGGTTTCTCTCTCAAAATTCTCTCTGGAAGCTCTCTTTCAATCGTGGGTTAAAAGGGTATTTATATTGGAGTGAAGAGGAATGCGAAACGTCAGGTTTTCCAAAACAGGGGTGGCTCGCGGCTTGACCTCGCGGCTTGACTAAGTCGCGAGTTCCAGTCGCGAGTTAACCGTATGGCCAGTTGTCCTGTTTTGTCCTGTAGTGCTCCAGCTAGCATGACTGTTCATCTTCCAGCATGCTTGGCACGTGTGCATCTTCTGGCGGGTTGAAGCCGCGAGTCCAGCCGCGAGTCCCAGCCGCGACACTCTGTTTTCTTGCACACTCTTGAGCAATCTTCACACTATCTCACTCACTACCCTTACAACAATCCCACCTAAATACAGGGTTACTAAATGCTGAATTACAAGCAAATTTGGCACGGAATAAAGCCAATTAGATGGTTGAATAAATTCAACCTTACACTTTGTAATTAGGCTGATGTTTGATTTGAGCAATTCATCTTGTATGTGTTTTGTCATGGATTGCCAAATGGGGAGATTGTTAGGTTCTAAAGATTTAGGATTAAATGTTTAGAATTATATTTTCTATGTGTTGGCAAACCGAGAACAAAACATGTCTAGTCTATGTGTTAGGCATTGCTCAAAGGTGTATGTTTCAAGCTTCAAGTTCGAGTTGATTGCAAAAAAGAATAGTCAGAATTTGCCAAACTTGATCAATCGAAAATTAGGTTCAACCGATCTAAAATCGCAGAAATTAGATTCTACAGAATTTTTAAACAAGGCTTAAGCCCATAGTTTATGGTTTCAATCTAACTTGTCCACATATAAAAGGGAAACCCTAGCTACGTTTTGGAGTTTTTTTGGAAGACTTGTGTGCTACTCTTTGTGAGATTTGAGACAATGTACCTTCTAACTACACAAGCGACTACCGGAGTAAGATCTACAATCAAGCATTGGTAGAACCTAGTTATTGCTACAAAGATCAACAAGTGAAGGTGATCTGAAACCTTTGAGTGGGATCTCAAAGTCACAAGCATAGGTGCTTGTCTTGTAGTAAATCCAAGAAGAGAAGAAGTCCGTGGATTCAGAACATGCACATGGTTGTGTCAATAGGCTACTACTTGAGGTAGCACTAGATTTAGGATTAAATCTTATTATAAAATTTTATCTTGAGGATTGCTAAGTCAAATCCTCCCGAAATTTTTACCTAGAAAAGATTAGTTTCATCGGTTTTTCTAGGTCATCATATCGTGGTGTTATTTACATTACCACTACTATGCATAATATGAATTATTATTGTTTAACCTTGATCTGAATAATTAACCTAAGTAATCACTTGGCTAATATATTATATTAAACAATCTGGTTTAAGGGGTCTAAACAAACAAACATCTATGTTTTAAATTTATTCAATTAAGACCTTTTGTCTAATTCGATTAAAAAAATTTCGTTAAGATAAAAATATAAAATCATTTCTATTAATTACAATTTTTTTATCATATGATAAAAATATTTTTTTAATGAAATATTTTTAACAAAATTCCTAAATTGAATAAATTTAAAATTTAAAAGACTCCATTAGAGAGTGTAATTTGCATTTTAACTAAAATAAAAGGGGAAAAAAAGAAGAAAGAAAAAGAAATGAGAGGTACGTCATACTACGAGTCTTTACAAAGCCAGCTACTTGCCTCATACTCACAGCTCATCTCCACCTCCAAGTTAATTTCCAACTCAACAGAAGAGTCTTTCACATTATTTCCTATATATCATTTGCATTTTTCCTAAACTGTCTAAAATAAGTAAAAAGAGAACAGAACCATTAGAGCATCCACACCTGCTTGTGGATACTCTTCTAAAATACAAAAAGTGTTCCAATTTCCACATTTTATCCCAAAATCCTTCTACATCAGTTCTTGTAAAAATGTCTAAATATACATGATATTGTGCAAACTGAACAGTAACCGTGCATATATACACGGTTACTGTTCACCGTGTAAACTATTTTTTAATTCTTTTTTCTCAACAATCTGGCGCGCCATATTAACCACCCAACCTAGCACAAAAAATTAACCCAAAATCAACAGAAAATTAACCCAAAATCAATGGAAAAGCAAATAGAAAATCCAACTCAAAATCAAGACAACCCACTAGTAGACCCAACCCAAAAACAGTCCAAACCCACCGGAAAACCCAACCCAAAATCATCACAGACACACCACAAAATCATCAAAATCTTTCTAAATCTAGATCCAAATTCATCAAACCCATATACAAATTCATATAAATAATCAAACAGAAATTTAAAAAAGAAGAAGGAGAAGAAGAAGAAAGAAAGAAGAAGATGCTGAAGAAGAGGAAGAAAAACCCAAACCGATATTTTGCTTTCTTCGCCCAAAATCACTGCCCTTTATCAAACCCAATCCAAAATCATCATCTATAATAAAAGCATAAAACTCAAATTCTAAAAGATGAAGAGGAAAGAAAAAGATTCTCAAAAGAAAGAAAAAAAAAAAAAAAAAAAAAAGAGAAGGAGAAGAAAGAGAGGCGGAGATAGAGATAAGAAATGAAGAATGGAGTATATTTGACTCAGAGAAAAAAGAAGGGGGGTAGGTGGGGGTAGGTGGGAAATAATAAAAAAAAGGGGAAATATTATTTTAATGAAAAAAGTATATATAATAGATAAACTGATGTGGGTGTTTTGTAAAAGTGATAGTGTAAAATAAAAAAAGTAAGTTTTTTGTGTAAAATAGACGGAATCTTTTAGACAGACTGGTGTGGTTGCTCTTAGGAAGAGAAGAGATCCACACGCACGTCGTAGCATTTCTGCACATGGTTGTGAGACATTCTTGTCCAAATCCACGCAATTTTCTCACCTACTAATTCTCAGTCATAGTCAAGCTTTAGAGCATTTGCAAAATATCAGGTAAGATTATGAAGAATAAACTGATTTATAAGGTAGTATTAGAAGGACCATGCACGTGGCAAATAAGGGTCATTACCATCTCCAACAAAACGAAGGAAATCAAGTCAAAGGCATGCTATAATTTTGATACAGTTTTCAATTCTTTGTAGATTCTTTTTCACCATGCTAAAGATGATTCGCTCTCTAGCTAGAGGTACTGCATTGGCTAAGATTTGGTAATTATTTCCACTTCATTTCTACAATTGGGTCAACAATTTTACTACCATTCACAGTTAAGCATGATTAAAACCAAAATTGCTGAATTTGACAAATTTTCGTCAGACGCATGGAAGGTAGACCTTATATTCTCTTTACCCACTTTTAATTTGAAAAAGATTAATTGGCACTTTAGCTGCAACCACGAAATATGTTTCCTCACTTTTCTAGAAAGTTCCGTGCGAGGTTTAGAAGAAAATGACTCGGAAAGTGGTTGGGGTTTTGTCATAAAGATTGAAGCTCATCATGATAAAGTTAATATAGAACTTCAAATATATCTTTTTTGAATTTAATGAGGGGTCACTTATATTTTATTTAACTTATATGTAGATTATTTTGTTAAGTTATAGTTTTCATATAACATTTATGTTGGTTTTATTCCATGACAAAAAGTGTTGTAATTTCATTAATTCATTTTTTTGTATTTTGTGGGATTTAATTGTAATGAGTTTAGTATTAAGTGGTAAAGATTTAATCAAGACAGTTGAAGGTCACATGATGAGCATATACCAGAAGCTGAAAAGTCAATGTGTTTCACAACTCATCTCACGAGTTGGCCAAGTCATGAGATGACTAGCGAGATGCATTGATAGCTGAGATTTTATACCCTTCACCTATACTATATATACCCTCATTACCCACGAAATTGTAAGGAAACTATTCAAAAGAAAACCCTATAGAAGTTTATACAGTACACCCATCTTGTTAGAGAGAGCTACAGATTCTCAAGAGAGAAATCATTGTAGTCTCTTCTCCTCTCCTCTACCATTACTATACCTTGAGAGGAGATTTGTACCTAAACACAACCCACAACTCTTTAGAGTGTATAGAGTGTTTTGGAGCTTAGGAAAGCATTAGATATTTGTCAAAAGAGGCCGGTGAGGCTTGGCGGTGCAATTGGGTGGTATTGCAAGATCCGGATAACTAGTGAAGATAAGACTCCAAGAAGTCCGTTAGTAGTTGGAGATTGGATGGCTCAACTACTTTGGGTAGATTAGGCTTGGATGGTCTTTTGGGTATCCTTGAACTCCAAGTTATTCACTAGTAGATCATTTTGACTTGAAGGGTCAAGGAGAGGTTTTTTGCCAAGTTCTTCAATTTCCTCTTCAACAACATATCGTCGTGTTTTCTTGGGTTTGCTATTCTTTTCCATTTTAGTATTGCACTTATTTGTTCATCCATGCAATTGTTAAATACTTCGATTGATTAATTTGCTAATCACGTATATTCTGCATTAAATATGTTAAGCATAAAATTAATCAAACCATAATTAAAATTGGGGGTTTAAACAAACAATAGTATTTTCACACTATTTGAGATTTCACAATTAGAAGAATCCCATAAGTTCACAAAATGAACTTCACTTCTCCTCACTCTACACACTAATGTGCCAACATGGGCATGAGCTTCACATGTCTCTCCAGAATATCTTCTTATACTTATCTTTTCCCAATGTCTATCCAGAATACATTCTTTGTTTCCACAACGGTCGATGGCTGATATTTAATTAATTCAATGAAGTTTTCAATCTTCTAGAAAGGCATTTCTTGTACACATGGGCCAAACAAGACATCATATGTCCTACCAGATTTTATTTTTCTTTTTGACATAAAATAAATCATCAACAACATTGATAATTTTTAAAAAAATAAAAAATAAAAGTTCGAAACAAAGTGGCGAGCATTTTCATGGTCCCCGGTACTTTATGGTCTCACGCAGGGATGGCAATAGGGTGGGGTAGGGCCGAAGGATGGGTTCTTCGCCCCTGCCCCGCATGGTTTTTTCTTACCTCATCCCCGCCCCGCCATGCATGACAGGGAAAATTACTTCCCCCATCCCCACCCCTTAGGGCCCACAAAGTCCTAACCCATCCTGTAAAACTCTATTTCTTGTTAATTTTCCCTACAACTATTAAATTTTTTTTTAAAAAAAAATTACATATTTCAATAAAAAAATATACTTGAAATTATAAATAAATTTATCCCATCAACTTTCTAGTGAAGGCCACATGAGAAAAATAAAATTAAATATTTTGGCCAACATATACTAATTACAGCACATAGCAAGATAAAACCACCTAAATAACATTGCTTACAGGCATAGGGTAATTACGTATAGAAACTTCAAATATTACTGCTAGGTTGTAAAAGTTTAGAACAATTGGCAAACTGTGAACACAAACTTGCCGAGATATAGATCCTAGAGTCTATAGGTATTATTATACAATGCTAAAGGTGATTCAAGTCAAGGTCCAAGAACATACAAGCTGTAGAAAGAAGAATTTAGAATCTATCTAGTTCGACTGATCGAGAGATAGGCTTGATTGATCAAGAGTCGTATCTACAGAATTTTAATTAAGCTCGAACAGCAGTTCAAGCCCAAAAAGGAATAGGGTTTCAGATCTACTTCTTCTAATATATAAAAGAAACCTTACACACGTTTTTTATAAGGTTTTTCAAAGAGAGAAGAGTGTGTCTCTTTTGTATCTAGTGTTTTCTACACAGAAAGCTCTCTCATGTCTTTTACCGGTGTTATTCCTTGAAGAATCTCAAGTCCAACATTGTAGAAGTTGTTGCCTTCTGTAGTCATCAAAGGTGCTGATGATCTAAACTTTCAAGGGTAGTCTTGGAGTCACCAAGAAAGTTTGTGTTGATAACCTTTAAATGGAGTCTCAAAGTCACAAGTTTGGGTGCTTGTGTTGCAAAGGCCTAATAGAGAAAGAGTCCATGGATTTGGAGCTTCCACGTGGTCGTGTCAGTAAGTTCTACATGTGGTAGCAATAGGATGTTAGTGGTCTAAGCCTTATTGTAAACTTCGATTCTCTATAATGAATTTGCTTTTTACCTTGAGGATAACTAGGTTAAATCCTCCCCAAGTTTTTTACCGGTTTGGTTTTCCCGGGTGATCATATTATTGTGTTCTTAATATTTCTGCTACTTTACATATATGATTTATGTTGTTTGACCTAGATCTAAATAATAAACCTAAGTGTCCACTTGGTTTATTAATTAGGTTAAACAATCTAGTTTACAGGGATCTAAAAACCTAACAATTACCCCTATCAGAGCGGGTTAGGTCTTGATTTAGGTTATTATACCTAGAGTTAATCTTTGATCCCTGTTATCATGGATAATTTTAAGTGTCTTAGTGTTTTTTAATGTAATGACTTGAATAAACAGAACACTATTGTTTCAGTTGATCTTTTTGAGGCTTGTGAAAGGAATCTGCCGAATTTATTCTTTCTCAGAAGATTGGTGTAATCCCTCAAATACACTCTACTTCACATGGATTTTCACCTACAAAGCCGAAGCCTCATGCTATATGGGTGAGAAAAGATTCTCTGAGGTGAGTGTTACTGATTTGTCCCTCATTTAATTCTTTTAGTGGACATGTTTACTTTTAGTTTTTGGTTGTTTTATTTTCTTAGGTTGTTTTGATTTTTCAAAAATCCAAAAGCATTGAAAATTTTCTTAGGTTGTTTTATTTGTTTTGAGGATTACATGAGTTATAATATCTCTTTCTTGATTTAGAACATGCTTGACATTGTGGAGAAACTTGAAACGTATGTGTTATATAAGTGCTAAGTTATTTCTGATTTTGTGTGAGTATGTACTAGTTTGTACATGTACTCAAGGGTTAATAAAGAAATTGATATTTCTTGTTTGTGTACCCTCTATAACTTAGTTAAACACTGTCATGCATTGCATTTGCATTTTTAGTCATTTAGCATAATGTGTGCTTTTAGTTTTGGTCATAAAAATTTTTTTGAAACCAAAAGATTTTTATTTCTTTTGTATTACACATCATGAATGTGTAGTTAAGGTTGGTTATATGAAGTTTACATTTCATGCCTTTGTACCTTGTTTAGCTTTGATGAGTTTATTTTATATGCACTTTGCTAGTTTTAGCTATGTAGTGCATGTTGTGTGTGAGTTGTTTATAGTTTTTGATCACATGATTTTGATTTTGAAGTCACAACCTTTTGATTGTAAGGACTAAAAAATCCTAAGAGAAAAGCATAAATAACCATCTCACCATTGTTTTTTAACCAATCATGAATACCTTAGTGCATATCATAAGATTTTGTGCTCGAGAAAGTGTAGCACATGCGCAAAAAGAAAATAAGGAGTTACCTTAAAAGAAAAAGAAAAAGAATAACGAATAAAAAAATTTATGCATTCAATAAGGCAAAATATATATATATATATATATATATATTTATATGCCTGATTGCAAGCTTGTTTTCTAGGAGATGTGAGAGTTATATGATGTAACTCTTTAGGTGATAGTCACTCTCAAATTTATGTGATGAATAATGTAGAAATTGTGCTTGATTACTATCTACAAATCACCTCACATGTATCTCATGCTTTTACTAGTTTACACACACATCAAAAGTTAGTCTTTGCTAAGCTTTGTACATAAAATTGTGTGTGAATCAATTTGGCCTTCCAAGATTATACACTTTGTGATGTTTGATGCAAAATTTGTTGAGGGTTGGTTTAAATTTTGAGAAGAAAAATCTAAAACTTTATTTTTGATAAACTTAAGTTGAAGATTACGTGTTTTGAAAACTTGTGGAATCATTCCCATGCATTACATGTCATGAAAAATCTTTTCAAAATTGATTATGCAGAAAAATTTCTGGTTTCTTCAAAAATTTTAAGTTTCAATCGATCGAATGTTTTTTTCCATCAGTCAAAAATTTTATGTTTTCAAAACATGACTTTCTACATGGCTCGATTGTTGTTCAATTGATTTTTGATCAATCGAATCTGATTTTTAAAATTTTCGATCAATCAAATCTAATTTTCGATCAATAGAAAATTTTCAGATTTTTCAAGTCTAGATTATGCCTCTCTCAATTGATACTTGATCAATTCTTGACCATTCGAAACTAGAAAATTTTAAGTTTTTAAGTTTTTGACCAATCTTTTTCATGCATAATTTATGTTTAGGATTCACATGCATTGTATTGTTTTCTGTTTCCATCTTGCATTTTTGCAGTCATATCTCTTATCGTTTTCACACATAACATGCATACACTTTGCTAAATTGGATACTCAACTTGATCTAAAAATTGATTGATTAATTTTTGAGTCCTTTGTACATTTTAGTATATGCTATTTTTCTTGATGTGTGAAATGCTAAAAATTGAAAATATTTTTTTGAGATATGATGGATGACAATGTGCAAATATTTTCTCTTAAACACATTGCATGCATATATTTATGGGTCACATATTGTCATGTTTGCATTTATCGAAAGAGAGAATATTTTTTTAAGTGTATCCTCAACTTATGTTTCACTTAGTTTTTCCCCACCTCCTAGATTTTCCCAAAACTGTTTTTCCCAAAATATGTTTTGTTTTTCCTATTTTTACAGGGGGAGAATAGTTTTTTTAAACCTTTGTTCTTCTTAGAGGGAGTTGCTCTTCATAGGGTGAGTTGTCTCTATTCTCTATAGCGCTGGATTCATTTGTTTCCTTGATTCTCTATTTTCTCTTGAGTTTTGTTGCGTATATTTTTTGTTTACTCATTGTTTGAGTTGTCTTTGTCAATACATGACAAAAGGGGGGAGAAATAGATGAAATGTGGGAATCCTGTTTGTTTTGTTTAGGGGGAGATGAAATTGTTTTTGAAAGGGAGAGAATATGAAAATTTTTTGATGTATCTACCTTAGGGGGAGAGTTAGTTTACTTCTTCTTCTTCTTCTTTATATATATATATATATATATATATATACTGTGCTTCATTTTGTTTATATGTCTTTCTTTCCACACATATGTTGATGTGTTCTTTTGAGTGTTTCAGGAAAGACAGGTACATTCTGATCAAGACCTTCTACCTTTTCTTACAACTTCTAGGTTAGGAGTCCTAGATTAGAATTTTTGTTGTATTTGGACATTTTTATTGTATTGGATTTTTCTTGTATTTGAGCATTTTCATATTGTATGTAAGTTTTGTCACAAATTGCCAAAGGGGAAGATTATTAGGTTGTAAAAGTTTAGAACAATTGGAAAACTGTGAACATCAACTTGTCTAGTTATAGATCCTAGAGTCTATAGGTATTATTAAACAATGCTAAAGGTGATTCAAGTCAAGGTTCAAGAACATACAAGCTATAGAAATAAGAATTCAGAATCTGCCTGGTTCAACCGATCAGGAGACAGGCTCGATCGATCGAGAGTCGTATTTGTAGAATTTTAATTAAGCCTGAACAACAGTTTAAGCCCAAAAAGGATTAGGGTTTCAAATCTACTTCTTCTAGTATATAAAAGAAACCATAAACACATTTTTATAAGGCTTTTCAGAGAGAGAAGAGTGTGCCTCTTTTGTATCTAGTGTTTTATACCCAAAAAGCTCTCTCATGTCTTCTGTCGGTGTTATTCCTTGAAGAAACTTAAGATCCGGTGTTATAGAAGTTGTTGCCTTCTCTAGTCATCAAAGGTGTTGATGATTTAAACCTTCAAGGGTAGTCTTGGAGTCATAAACAGGAGAGTTTGTGTTGATAACCTTTAAGTGGAATCTCAAAATCACATGTGTGGGTGCTTGTGTTGCAAAGGCCTAATAGAGAAAGAGTCCGTGGATTTGGATCTCGCACATTGTTGTGTCAGTAAGTTCTACATGTGGTAGCAATAGGATGTTTGTGGTCTAAGTCTTATTGTAAACTTCTGTACGGCACCGAGCTCCCAAAGCCCATACAGGCCTTGGGCCCAGACCCATCTAGGCCCCGGGCCCAAGCCCATACCAGCCTTGGGCGCAGGCCCAGCAGATAGTTCCCGTTACCTTATGCCCTTCTTAAAACTGCCTTAGGGCCAAAAACAAGTTTTGGTTATTAAGCTCCCGGGGTTGACCGGTTAACATTTCCCGGTAGAGCGCATGAGTCAATACCTGGGAAGGTCATGATATGCACGGGAACGTGAGTCGCCGAACACAATCGGTGAAAATGGAGCCAAGTTCCAAGATCATAAATGCTGCACCGCCCTCTCACCTAAAACAGCCACTTTAACCAGATAATACTGGACCTTCAATAGCACTAACGATGAACATAATCATGGTCTCCCCACTAACCTTGGCTATAAATAGAGGAAAGTTGGGAGAAGAAGGGGTTCAGAAAAATTGAGAGAAAGGAGTCAAAGAGAGAGCTTTTCAGCTGAGTGTTGCTTTGAGTCTCTCTGCCGAGAACGACCCATTGTAGGAAATCCTTAAACCCACTACAAATAAATTGTGAGCCCAAGGGATCTAAGGCCCAGAGTTCTTGTACTTGGTTCTTACAATTGGCGCCCACCGTGGGGCCATCCTACGAAGCTGTGGTTCGAGTGAGACTCAAGCAAAGAAGATGTCTGAGGAGCGTTCAAGAGGGCACGTTCCGAGCAATTCCGCAGGATCTTCCCGGGGATCGACGTGGAGGGAGAGAAGGCAGAAGCGGCTGGAGGATAGGGAGCATTCAAGAGGAGAGGAAGGGTCCGGATTGGGAGAAGGATCGGACCAAACGCACCGGACGATTTCAGACGTCTCAGCACATCGGCAACCTGATGATAGAGACCGGGAGCTGGAGCGGTTGCGTAGATTGGTAATGGACTTGGAGCTGGAGGCAAGGGGTCGGCGCCACGAAAGGGACCACAACCCCCAACCCAGAAGGAACCGTGGCGAGGAAGGTTCCAGCCGACCTGTTACGCAACAACACCGAGACCGATCCCATTCTCAAGAGTCACGTCGTCACTCCCGGGATATTCGTCGTAGACGGGACCATTCCCGGTCACATGGATATGATAACCACGGGTCAGAGTCGCCAGAGGAACGGCAGCACCACAACGCCGCGATGGATGCCATGAGCAGGGCCTTGCGGATGGCGGCCCGGTCTCCATTCTCGGATGAGATTGAACGGGCACCCATGCCGAGCAGATTCACGCGTCCACCATTCAATTCCTATGAGGGGAGGACAGACCCCGTGGAGCATGTCAGTCATTACATCCACATGATGTCGTTGCATGCGCACAACGATGCATTGATGTGTAAAGTATTCCCCTCTAGTCTCGGCTCTACCGCACTGAGATGGTTCAATGGGTTGCGGAAAGGTTCTATACACAGTTTCGCCGAGCTGATTCAGGAGTTCGGCAGCAGGTTCGTAACATGCAGCCGAGTGCAACAACCGGTCGACGCGTTGCTTTCCATGAAAATGAGGGTCGGGGAAACCCTTCGGAGTTATGCCAGCCGATACTGGGAACTCTACAATGAGATTGGTGGGGGAAACGAGAAAATTGCGGCTAGCACCTTCAGGATGGGGCTCCCCGAGGATTCTGAACTACGGGAGTCGCTGACAAGAAGACCCCCGGAGGACATGAGGCAACTGATGAGACGCATAAAGGAGTACAAACGCCTGGAGGATGACCGGCTGCAAAGCAGGGGGAAAGCCCCTTTTTCAGGGAGAGTTCGGCAAAGCTTCTTGCCGCCAAAGCCGAAAAGGGACTTCAGAATGCAGGAACCGGAGGTGCAGATCGAAGGGGTTAATGTGTTGTTTAAAGAGCCCGTGCACAAGATACTGGAACGAATAAGGAACGAGCCATTCTTCAGATGGCCGAACAAAATGGGGGGCGACCCATCTCGGAGGAACCAAAGCCTATACTGCACTTATCACAGAGACAAGGGGCACACCACCGAGCAGTGTAGGGTATTGAAAGATCATCTCGAGCAGTTAGTGAAGGCAGGGCACCTGAAAGAGTTCGTAGCAGATTCCACTGACCGGGAGACCGAGCAGGGCGCACCACAGAGAAGGAATCCCCTTCCACCACCCCGGGGAGTAATCAACGTCATTCATGCCGCACCAAGAGGGGCAGCGGCGGCTAGGATGGTGATGACAGTGGCTTGCGCGGAGGGAGAATCATCCAATAAGCAAAAGAGGGCTGGACGGCTAGACATCTCGTTCGGAGAAGACGATTTTGAAGGAACCATCCAACCCCACGACGACGCTTTGGTGGTGACAGCCCGGATAGGCGGATTCCTGGTGAAGAGGGTGATGATTGATCAGGGTAGTGGGGCTGACGTCATGTACCCGGACCTCTTCGAAGGGCTCGGGTTAAGAACCCAGGATTTGGCGAAGTATAACACGCCATTGGTCTCGTTTGACGGGAGAATTGTGATTCCTGAGGGGCAAATCTCACTCCCAGTGGACATGGAGGGCAAGGAAGTTGTAGTTACGTTCATAGTAGTCCGATCGTTCGCACCTTACACCGCAATCCTGGGGAGGCCATGGATTCACGCCATGGGGGCTGTTCCGTCCACCCTTCACGTGAAAGTAAAGTTTCCTACTGAGTACGGAGTTGTAGAGGTAAGGGGGAATCAGCAGGTGGCGAAGCAATGCCTCATAGCCGCGGTCCAGTGGGAAAAGGAACAGCTCGGCCAAGCTGAGCACGCCGAGAAAGAGACTGCATAGCAATTACAGATACCCCAGGAAAAGGGGGCGGACGTTGCCGAGGAGGTACTGAAGGTAAGAATTCTCCCAGATAGTGACAAATACTTCCAGATAGGTACAAGCATGAATGACCGGGAAAGGGTAGAGATGTTGTTGTTCCTGTTGCAGAACATAGATGTCTTCGCGTGGAACCCGTATGAAGTGCCCGGCATAGACCCCGAGTTCATTGTTCACAAACTCAATGTAGACCCATCATTTCCTCCGAAAAAGCAGAAGCCGAGAAGAGCGTCAAAGGAGCACGTCGATGCAGTAAACCTGGAGGTCCAGCGGCTGAAGGAGGCCGGGGCCATAAAAGAAATATTCTTCCCGAGATGGCTAGCAAACACTGTCGTAGTAAAGAAGAAGAGCGGTAAATGGAGAGTTTGCGTGGACTTCACCGATTTAAACAGAGCGTGTCCCAAGGATCCGTTCCCGATGCCCAAGATTGATCAGTTGGTGGATGCCACGTACGGGCACCCGAGAATGAGTTTCCTGGACGCCTTCCAAGGCTACCACCAGATTGCCTTGCACCCGAGGACCGAGAGAAGACAGCATTCATATCCCCGAACGCAACCTACCACTACGAGGTCATGCCGTTTGGATTGAAGAATGCCGGAGCTACCTACCAGCGTATGATGACAAGGATGTTCCGGGAGAAAATTGGTTGCACGGTTGAGGTTTACATCGACGACATGGTAGTAAAGAGCAAAAAAGAGTCGCTGCATACTGAAGACCTTCGGGGAGTGTTCGAGATACTACGGCGACACAGGCTGCGCCTCAATGCCGAAAAGTGCACTTTCGGAGTGGGGGCTGGCAAGTTCCTGGGTTATCTGATCTCCACTCGGGGAATAGAGGCTAACCCCGACCAAATAGAGGCAATCAATCGCCTAAAACCACCGAGCAACCCTAAGGAGGTACAGGTGCTCACCGGGATGTTGGCCGCCTTGAACCGGTTCATCTCCAAGTTTGCCGATCGCTGCCGGCCATTCTATCAACTTCTGAAGAAGTGGAAGGGGTTTCAGTGGGACGAGAGCTGCGATGAAGCTTTTCGAGAACTAAAGGAGTATTTGGCAAAGGCGCCGAGGTTGACGGCCCCGGAGCCCGGGGAGGATTTGTTTATGTACCTTGCAGTGACCAATCATGCCGTAAGTGCTGTATTACTAAGGGACCGGGGAGTGCAAATACCGGTGTATTACGTAAGCAAGACCTTGGTCGATGCCGAGACAAGGTACCTGCCTCTTGAAAAGTTGGTTTTGGCCTTGGTACACGCCACGAGGAAGTTACCACACTACTTCCAGGCACACACAGTGTTCGTCCTCACCGAGTATCCATTACAATCACTGTTGAAGAGATCCGATTTCACAGGACGGATTGCTAAATGGGGGACTCGGTTGGGATCGTTTGACATAAGATACCGACCTAGAAGCTCGGTGAAAGGGCAGATTCTCGCTGATTTCATCGCGGAATTCACACCTAAGAATGAAGGCCAGGTAATCTGTAGTGCGGAAATTCGCCCGTGGAGGTTATTTGTGGACGGCGCATCAAACGCTATGGGGGCCGGGGCTGGTATTGTCATAATCACCCCTGAGGGTATGCGACTGGAACATTCCTTCAGATTGGGGTTCAAAGCCTCGAACAATGAAGCCGAATATGAGGCCCTGTTGGCCGGACTAAGGGCAGTATTGCAGCTGGGCGCCAGGGACGTAGAAATCTACTCAGACTCTCGGCTGGTCGTTTATCAGATCACTGGGGACTTCGAGGCTCGGGATCCTCGAATGAAAGCTTATCTGAGTACGGCAAAGCAGATTATCGGTCAGTTTGGAAAGGTAAAGATTTCCCAGGTGTCCCGGTCGCAGAACAAGCATGCTGACTCTCTTGCTACGTTAGCCTCATCGGCTACCGAGGACACCCCGAGGCTTATCACGATTGAACTTGTAAGGGAACCAAGCATCTGTGTGCAGACTGCCCTCGACCGGGCCGGAGTAGAAGTTGCGCAGGTGGCGGTGGCCGGACCATGCTGGATGAACCCGATCATAGACTTTCTTTCTGAAGATAAAGTTCCAGAGGATGAGGCCGAGGCCAATAAGATTCGACGAATGGCTCCCAGGTACTGGTTGTCTTCGGACCGAAAGTTGTACAGAAGGTCCTTCGCGGGCCCTTACCTCTTGTGCCTGCATCCTGAAAAAGTTAAGGAGCTTCTAACCGAGCTGCATGAAGGAGTATGCGGCGGGCATGCCGGGGGACGATCTCTAGCACACAGAGCAATGACGCAGGGGTTTTGGTGGCCACAGATGCAGAAGGACGCCGCCGAATACGTTCGGAGTTGCGAACAATGTCAAAGGCACGCCCCAATGATCCATCAGCCTGCCGGACATCTAAATCCTGTCAGCAGCCCGTGGCCATTTGCACAATGGGGGCTTGACATCCTCGGGCCATTCCCCCGAGCAACGGGGAACCGCCGTTTTGTATTGGTGGCCGTGGATTACTTCACAAAGTGGGCTGAAGCTGAAGCCTTGGCCAATATCCGGGATATCGACGTGAAAAAGTTTGTGTGGAAAAACATAGTTACAAGGTTTGGGGTGCCGAATTCACTAGTGACAGACAACGGGCTACAGTTCGACAGCAACGCTTTTCGGACCTTTTGCGGCGAGCTCGGCATCAAGAACAAGTATTCAACCCCGGCATACCCCCAGAGTAACGGCCAAGCCGAAGCAATAAACAAGACTATTTTGAACGGGCTCAAGAGAAGGTTGGATGGAGCGAAAGGAAGGTGGGCAGAAGAACTACCCAGTGTCTTGTGGGCCTACCGCACGACCCCCAGGAGATCCACGGGGGAAACCCCATTTTCTCTGGCATACGGAGCAGAAGCCGTGATACCGACCGAGGTGAGCTTATGCAGTGCGCGGGTCGTTGGGTTTGACCCTGTACAAAACGCCGACCTTATGATGGAGCAGTTGGATTGGCTAGAAGAATGCAGGGAGGCTGCGACCGTACGTCTTGCCGAGTATCAGCAGAAGCTAGCGCAAAGGTACAACCGAAATGTAAGGACCAGGGAATTCAGTGCCGGGGAATTGGTGTTAAGAAGGGTAGTAGGGAACATGCGGGACGTGGCTGCAGGGAAGCTTGCTCAGAGTTGGGAGGGACCATACAGAGTCACAGCCGTCGCAGGGGCAGGGGCTTACTACTTGGAGGACCTGGACGAGAGGCCGCTCCCCCGACCATGGAACGCCAACAACCTGAAGAAGTTCTACGCGTAACCATCGATGTAAGCCGAAACTTGTATTCTATGAAGATTAAGAGTATGATGAACTTTTTTGTCTTTGCTGTTTTTTACCCTGTAGCCGCACACCAAGAGAATCGCCAGCAGAACCTAAGGACAGAAACCTGACCCTCGGCTCGATCAATATCGCCGAGCAGGTGAAAACCTTACAAACAAAATCCTAAGGACAGAAACCTGACCCTCGGCTCGATCAATATCGCCGAGCAGGTGAAAACCTTACAAACAAAATCCTAAGGACAGAAACCTGACCCTCGGCTCGATCAATATCGCCGAGCAGGTGAAAACCTTACAAACAAAATCCTAAGGACAGAAACCTGACCCTCGGCTCGATCAATATCGCCGAGCAGGTGAAAACCTTACAAACAAAATCCTAAGGACAGGAACCTGACCCTCGGCTCGATCAATATCGCCGAGCAGGTGAAAACCTTACAAACAAAAACCCTAAGGGCAGAAACCTGACTTTCGGCTCGGACAAAATCACCGAGCATGTGTGAACCCTGCAATTAAATCTATGAGGGCAAAAAATTGATTCTCGGTTAAAATCAAACATCCGGACAAACGGAAACTTTGCAAACAAATGCTCGAAGGACGGAAACTCAATTCTCGGTTAAACCAAAACCTGATAAAATCCTGACCCTTTTTACAAAAACTAAGTCCAAATAGCGCTCTCAAAACTACTCACAGCTCCGCACAACAGGTTCTCGGGGGCACATTCTATTAAGCGGCCATAGCATTGGTGTGATTCAAGCAGAGCACAAACGGATATAATTTCATTCAACAAAATTGAAACAGGAAAAGAAAATGGACTTCCAATTAAAAGAGTAAAAGCAATTGTTCAGTCACCACAGCCCGGTGACATGGGCAAATAAAACCAATAAATTAAAACAACGGTTCAATCACCACATCCCGGTGACATAGGCAAATAAAAACGAAATAAAAATAAGCTAAAATAAAATCAACTAGGGGGTTGAGTCGGTGGTGGCACTTCCTGTTGGACGATCAGGGAGAAAGGCTGGGCCTCGTCAAGAAGTTCCTGCACGGTCGGTGTGCTCGTAGCCTCCAGTTCCTCGGGCTCAGCATGAGAGTCTATTTGCTCAACCAACTCCCTCATACTGGCCGTCTCCTCCTCATCTAGAGCAGCCGGGGCGTTCTGGACGGCAGGTACAGGACTTGGAAATGGAATCTGGCCGGGGTCTCTCAGCGGCGAGTCTTCAGGAACTCCCATTGCTTGAAGAGCAGCAAACCACCCGGCCTCGAAACCCATATGCCGAGCCCGAGCCACCACCGGCTCTGCGGAGTTCTCGGCGTCGGCGAAGCCCACGTCGTACCACTTCTGCTCCGCGGCCGCCAAGCCCGCCCTGAGATCAGCTATCTCCTCGGCATGAGAAGTGTTGAGACTGAGGGCTTGGGCCAGTTTAAGTTCTGTCTCATTTTGCCTGGCCAGGAGGTCAGTACACCTCTGTTCGGCAGATGCTCGGAACTTCTACGCGGCAGCAGCCTTATTCTCGGCAGACTCAGCAATCTTGGCCTTTTCCTTAGCCGTTTTTACTGCTGCCTCCCGCGCCACCTTCTCGCGCTCATTTTCCTCGTCAAGCTCCCGTGCCCGGGCAGCCACAATGTGAGCTAGTTGAGCGGCCTAGCAAGCGTGAAGGTTAGCAAAGTGGCAAAAGGAAATTTACATGGAGCAAATAGACAAAAGAATTACCGCAATGGCGTGCCACTCTAACCGGCGCCCCACGGACTCCTCGGACCCGTCCTCAAAGGCGTGCACGTCCTCGGGAAGTTGGAGAGCTCCGGCCAAGGTTTGGGCAATGCGGCCGCCCTCGCCCTTATCCCATATCCGAACAGAGGCCGTTGATGGCAATGGTTTGCCATCCAGAATGAACTTTGGCTCCCACGCCGGAGCCACTTAGGAGGAGGATGCGCCTCCCGTGCCGGCTTCGGTCTGCGACTCGCAGATGACAATCCCCCCTGTTGGTCGGGGAGGAGTCCGGACAGCGGCGTCCCCCGGGGCCGTGGAATGTGGCTCGGCCACTTTCTGTTTTTTCCGGGCACGTCCGGACTGCGAGGTTGGAAGAGGTTGAGAAACTGGACCCCGACCCTGGGTAAGCGGGGGCTGGTTGGTCGGCCGGGCACCAGGCACGAACCTGTCTAGGGTCATTATTCGCCTTGCCACCATGCTTGCACCGGGCTGGATCGCTTCAGCTAGCAGGTTAGCCGCGTCTGTCACTTGCTGTTGATGCTCGGCGGGTGGATCCTCGGGATGGGTCTGCTCTTGGGCTTGGTCCCCTTGTTGTATAGCTTCGTGGGCTCTCTCTCTAAGGCGCTGGGATACTTGCTCCGCGGAATCGTCTCGAAGGGGAACTAGTTCGTCCGCGGCAGTGAACCGCCTACCAAATTCCCTCGCTTCCCCGGTTGTAAGCTTCGGCGGCAAGAAGTTCACGTACCGGACGTCTATGTACGAGAGCAGGGGGCTGTCAACTATCAACGCCTGCTTGAATGATTGCCAAGTGGAGTAAACCGGTTCCACGCCAAGGATCAGGTGTGAGGCCCGGAGTTGCCCGTCCCAGTGCATGTAGATCTCGGAACGAAGGACGAAGTTTAAGTCCTTGACGTGGATGGCTCTGAGGTCCTGAGTAAACACTTTGCCGTCTGCAGAAGAACAAATAACACGTTAGCTTTTAACAATAAAAGATTTTCTTTTACTCAAACAACTATAAGAAGGGGAAGGTACGAACCCACTTCACGCCGTGTGAGGGGGCAAGGGATCTCCCCGGCAAACCAATTGCCGCGCACCCTGACAAACTCCCTGGCGGAGTTCCTGTTCGAATCGGGTAGGCACGATATCAGCCGTACCCGAGCATCCCTTGTCTTTAAGTAGTAATTTGTGGATTTGCTCCCACAAAGGCTGTACATTTGGTTAATATCATGGTGATCTAGTTGTAAGTTAAAGGTATGGTTCAACTGGCCGACACAACTAACTACCCGGTAAAAATTGGGGGGAAGCTGGTTGGGGCACAACCCATAGTAGGTAAGTGTGCTTATCAGGAGGGGATCTACCGGGAACCTAACCCCACCTTCTAAGATGGACATCAAAGGAAAGAAGGCCGTACCATGCCCTCGGTGGAGTTCCATATCACTCTCATGGCAATAAGCCACGTCCACGTCACTGGGGATACTAAATTTACTCCTAAAGTTGGCCAAAACAGCCGGGGTATCTAGAAGGTAAGAATAACCCATCTATAAAGCCTAAAACTACAAGAATAAAATCAAAGAAACAAAGCTGAAGGAACAGGAAGGGAAAAAGAGACTTACGTTGGGTTCTAAGGAGGAAAAGAACGCTGAGCAAGCAAGCACACAGAAATGTGGTCGGCAGAGAGTAGGCGCTAAAAATCAGAGGCAAAGGAAAAGTGGAGTGACGTTTGGAGAAGAACTATTTATAGAGCCAGAAGAAATGGGGAAAGAAGAAACGCTTGATCAAACAATAAATGGGCACAGCGAACGAGCGACTCAGCAAATGCCAAGCGTAACCGATTTGCGCACCGCTTCGGTTCACGAACCGTCAGGCAATAATGACGTCTACGCCTGGCGCCGCGAAACGGCGTGTCTTTTGAGATGGCTATTAATGAGAAATGACAGCCAGAAGTCCCAGACTAAAAGATTCCCGAGGTCAAGAAGCCCAGGCAGCTCCTTGATTCTCCTCGACAACCGAGTATGAATCAAGGGGGGGCTATTGTATGGCACCGAGCTCCCAAAGCCCATACAGGCCTTGGGCCCAGACCCATCTAGGCCCCGGGCCCAAGCCCATACCAGCCTTGGGTGCAGGCCCAGCAGATAGTTCCCGTTACCTTATGCCCTTCTTAAAACTGCCTTAGGGCCAAAAACAAGTTTTGGTTATTAAGCTCCCGGGGTTGACCAGTTAACATTTCCCGGTAGAGCGCATGAGTCAATACCTGGGAAGGTCATGATATGCACGGGAACATGAGTCGCCGAACACAATCGGTGAAAATGGAGCCAAGTTCCAAGATCATAAATGCTGCACCGCCCTCTCACCTAAAACAGCCACTTTAACCAGATAATACTGGACCTTCAATAGCACTAACGATGAACATAATCATGGTCTCCCCACTAACCTTGGCTATAAATAGAGGAAAGTTGGGAGAAGAAGGGGTTCAGAAAAATTGAGAGAAAGGAGTCAAAGAGAGAGCTTTTCAGCTGAGTGTTGCTTTGAGTCTCTCTGCCAAGAACGACCCATTGTAGGAAATCCTTAAACCCACTACAAATAAATTGTGAGCCCAAGGGATCTAAGGCCCAGAGTTCTTGTACTTGGTTCTTACAACTTCAATTCTCTATAGTGAGTTTTCTTTTTACCTTGACGATAACTAGGTTAAATCCTCCCTAGGTTTTTTACCGATTTTGTTTCCTTAGGAGATCATATCATTGTGTTCTTTATATTTCCGCTACTTTACATGTATGATTTATGTTTGTTTGATCTTGATCTGAATAATAAACCTAAGTGTCCACTCTGTTTATTAAATAGGTTAAACAATCTAGTTTACAGGGATCTAAAAACCTAACAATTACCCCTAAATCACATTCCCCCATGACCTCACCAAAAACTTTAAGAACACTGTTGTAATCTAAAAGACTTACAAATCATTTAATTCAAAATC